>NW_027069693.1:352263-489092 GCF_002906115.3 Quercus suber | reverse complement strand
TGTTAAAATCAAAGATGGCTAAGCGTTTTTTAAAACCTATAAAAGGTATATACTACGCGTCGAGCATCAAACGGTCATGCTCAGAGACTTACCAATCTTATCAGGTGTCTATCAACCATCGGTCCACAGCACAAAATATAACTCAAAACAACTCACACCAAACACCCTCTGAGCTACTTTTGATATTGCTAACTTTGTTTTCAAAAAACAAAAACAAAAAACAAAGTGGGGTCCACATGCTACAACCTTAACCTATGAGTATGACCTATCAGCTTTATTTATTTACATAGATTTTTTGTCCAAGGACTTAGATTTTGCCTTCAACTGAAAGTAAAAATTGTAGTAATAAAAATAAAAATCTCCTAAATTTTGAGAATTGGGTGTCCCCAGCCTCAGCCCCAGGAGCCTCTTCGCAGAACCAAAGGTCTAAAGGTCTGTTTTTTTTTTTTTCTTTTTTTGGTTTTTCATTTCGTTGTTCTGAAAAAATTAAATTTTGTTTCTGTTTTCTTCCATGTTATTCAATTTCGCTTTTTTATTCCATCTGGGTCTTTGTGTGAATGATCATTTTCATGCTCATTGATAATAATTTTTTTTATTATTTTGTATTGCCATTCTTGATCCATGATTTTCTTTTACATTAACAGTCTTCAATTTTCATCGGGAAATTTCGATTTTCCTTTTATTGTTTCATCGGAAATTCCTTAAAAAAAAAAAAAACATATTTAATTTTTGACACAGCCGTTGTTTGGAAATCATATTTAAGAATATATTTGTTTTAGGTTTAATATGATTCTCGTTTCAAAGCTAGCTGTGTGAATTTCACTAATTAAAGCACGAATTTTGAAAAGTAACCTTTTACTTTCTGAGAGTGTTAGAGGCATCGTTTGAGCAATAGGGCATTGAAATTTAATCATGGTTGTCTTTATATCTTGTTGTAATGTTCTTGTTATTGTTGTTGTATTGGATTTGGAAGAAATTTGATTATGTTATATACCAGATTGTTGAAAATTTGTGAAAGTGTGAAATTTGGCATGTAATTTTAGTATGATTAATTTGCAGTACTTAGAATATTCTGGAATTAGTATGGTATTATTTCTCTTCATTTTAAAGAGTTTTGAAGGTTGTTCCTGTTTCTGTTTTCAGGTTTCCAATTTTATTGATTTTGAATTTCCAATCGGGCACACTTTCAGCATTCTCTAGTTGGATCTTTTGCTGAAAGAGAGAACGAAGAACCCAGGGAATGCTGAAAGATGTGCCTGACTGTTCAGGATTCTGTTTCCAAAGCCAAGGATATTGACTCTTTGATAGAGCTATCCTTCTTTATTCGTGATGAGACTGGAATTATAAATAAGAGTCCATCTGCTCTTGGTTCCAAAAAGACCGAGGGGCCTACTTGTCGTTGTAGAATGACTGTTGATAATCTTTCTGAAGATGGTTGAGTGCTTATACTGTTTATAACTCCTGCACTGTAAATTAAATAAGTTGTGTTAGCAGGAGTAGGGTTGAGTTTTTGTGTATTAGCGTATTAGGTGTTGAAGCTTGGAATGGAAAATTCATCGAATGTGCTGTTGAAAAGATATGAATTAGGGAGATTACTAGGCCAAGGAACCTTTGCCAAGGTTTATTATGCAAGGAGTATAGGAACAAATCAAAGTGTGGCCATTAAGGTAATAGACAAAGAAAAGATTATGAAGGTTGCGCTCATTGATCAGATCAAACGAGAAATATCTGTTATGAGACTGGTTAAACACCCTAACATTATACATCTCTATGAGGTCATGGCCACCAAGACTAAGATTTACTTTGTTGTGGAATATGCTAAAGGTGGTGAGCTATTTAATAAGGTGTCTAAAGGAAAGCTGAAGGAGGATGTTGCACGGAAATATTTTCAGCAGCTGATCAATGCAGTTGATTTCTGTCACAGTCGAGGTGTTTATCACCGGGATATAAAGCCTGAGAATCTATTACTAGATGAGAATGACAATCTAAAGGTCTCTGATTTTGGGTTAAGTGCCCTCGCTGAATCAAAGCGCCAAGATGGGCTACTCCATACCACTTGTGGCACTCCTGCATATGTTGCTCCCGAAGTCATTAACAGGAAAGGCTACGATGGGGCCAAAGCTGATATATGGTCTTGTGGGGTGGTTTTGTATGTCTTGTTGGCAGGTTATCTCCCATTCCATGACTCAAATTTGATGGAGATGTATAGAAAGATTGGCAAAGCAGAATATAGGTGCCCTAATTGGTTCCCCCCAGAAGTGCGCAGGCTGCTGTCCAAAATGTTGGACCCAAACCCCAACACTAGGGCTTCCATGGCCAAGATTAGGGAAAGTTCTTGGTTCCGAAAAGGATTGAGCTCTAAACGTACTTCACCTGAAAGGAAAAGCAAGGATGTGAGTCCTGATATGGATGCTTCTGTTCCCTGTGAGAGTAGCAGTATGGCTAGTGATTCAAAGCAAGAGTCAGCTAAACCTCCAAGCTTGAATGCTTTTGATATTATTTCCCTTTCTGCCGGGTTTGATCTGTCTGGTTTATTTGAGGAAGATTCTCGAAGGAAAGAAGCAAGATTTGCTTCCAGCAAGCCTGCTTTGGTCATTATCTCTAAGCTGGAAGAAATTGGTAAGCGACTAAAGATGAAAGTGATGAAGAAGGAGGCAGGTTTGTTGAAATTGGAGGGACTGAAGGAAGGTAGGAATGGGATCTTGTCCATTGATGCAGAGATCTTTGAGGTCACTCCATCTCTTCATTTGGTGGAAGTGAAGAAAGCAAATGGGGATACCTTAGAATATCAGCAAGTATTTACAGAAAAAATAAGACCTGCTCTCAAGGATATTGTTTGGGTTTGGCAAGGTGAGCAGCCGCCACAGCAACTGCAAGAGCTGCAGGAGCAACAGCAACAGCAGCAGGACCAGCATCAGCAACAAGAACAATGAGAATACAATTCCATATTTCCCATGGCCTCATGCTTGTTTGTATATTTGATAATCTGCCCTTTTATGTTTTTTTTGTTGTTATGTGTTGTTCTCCCTAGCTTCATAAACTTGAGAGTCTTTGTTGTTTGTGTTTGATCTTTTCCAACGGATAATGTGATTTTCCTTTTTGACTATTACTATACGGGTGCCTAATTACATGACACATTTGAGTGATTGTATCTGGAGACGCGTGCAGTAAAAACTGGATCATTTTCCCTTATTAGGTGTAAGGATTTAATTGGTAGTTTTGAAACACTAGGAATCAAATTACAAATGACTAAATATTGTATTACTGTCCTAAAATGCACAAGAATCAAACACTTCGTTAGGCAGCTCTAGGTGGGTTACCTTATACCTTATACCTTTTGCCCCATGAAACATGGGAACTGGGAAGGAACCCCCTTCAAAATAAAATCTTTGAAATACAGTGGGGATGCTAGATAGCGCCATAAATTTTTTTGTGAAATCCAAGTCCATCTTGAGAATATTTCATTTCCACGATTTATCTAATGACTAACCAGTTTCGGCACTTAAAGTTGTGTTCCTAGCTTTAAGACAAAATATGAGACCAATACGTTATTATTTTCAAACATGTGTCATGAATCACGTCCAGTGCACAAGAATACTGGATGCAAGCTAAAATCTACAAATAAATTAGACAGTTTTTTATATGTATTATTAAAATTCAAAGTACACATCTAAGCATGTTCACTAACAAATTAAAACACTCGCATCAAAGTGCTGCTCTCGTCGCAAGATTTGAGATTGTTGCTCGTGATAAACACCCATCTTTTTTGCCCAACCAGACACGTATCGCCTTGCATACGTATTTCCCTCATCTTCTTTATACACTTGTCCTTATAATGCAGTTCAACTTCACTTTTGTTGTTCATGTCCTCTATTGATTACGTCTGGTTTGATTGATGTCGGTGAATTTTTAAGGGCCACGCGGGCAAATTCCTACCTGGCTTTTCAAAGATCCTTTTGTTGCTGTAAGGTAGACGAAATTTGAATAACGGGACCCTCGTTGATTCTTATTGTCAAGAAACAAAGCAAAGGCCAATAGTGCAGTAATCATGTGACTCAAGAAACTTGGTCCCATGTTTTTGAGGCCAATAATTCCTCCTAATGGCTTTCATTTGGACAACCTTGTTTGGCAATGCTGGTTTGGTTACTTTCAAGAAAAGGTATTGTTAGTACGGTTGGTTTAGTGTGTGTGCTTTCGTTTGAATGTTATTCAAGGATCAAAAAAGTGGTAATAATCTTTTGGAACATTTTTTCAGCCATTACTGGAAACATCGTGTACATTGGTGGGCCTCAAATCCTTACACCAAATTAACACTTCAAAAGGTGAATCATTGCTTGGTTACAAGTCGGTTGAATATGAACGTATTTTATCAATTATTGATTGAAGTACACAATGCAAAAAACTAGACAGTTCCAAAAAAAAAATATATATATATATATATTACTATTTTTGTTTGTTCCTTTTAATAATTTCTTAATGTATAAGTAACTTAGCCATTAAAAAACAAAACTCCAAAGTTTGATTGTGATGGACCAATAAACTACCGCAACTCACGCAAAAGTGAGAGATATTTGATGAGTCCTAAAAATCACTAAGGTCGTCCATTAATATGGACAACCTTGCATCATTAGTAGACCAAAAGATGTAACCGTTCAAGCACATTCAACACATTAATGGCGACCGTTACTCATCGGTCTTAAACGCCCATCAATACGATGACTGTTACACATGGGTAATAATCACCTCTAATTATGTACAACAGCTATCCAAATCACCTATAAAAGGGATAGTCCGTCTCACTTGTGAAGGTACGTCAAAAGCTACTACAAACCACTATCTAAATATGAAAAATATGGGTTGATACTAACTTAAGCATCGGAGGCTCCTCCACCAGGCACAACCTGGTGGTCTCTTCAATCAACTCTCTTTATCTTGCAGGTCCTATAAGATCGTCTAAAGCTCCGGATTGAACGAGTGATCCAATTGACGATTTTGACATCATCAGTTTGGCGCCGTCTGTGGGGATTCTATTAGCCATTAAGCTCTTTCTATGACAAAGGGTCATTCAGTTCAAACTCATAGACATCGGTGCAAGGGCCCATATCCAAGGTCTAAAGACCTCTGATCTCCACCTTAATAGAGAGATCACCAAGATGTTGTTGACGACGAAATCAAAGCTAAGTGCAACTTGTGGCTGCAAGACCTACCTGGGTCAGTCAATGTGTAAGAGCCTCATGATCCAATCCATTACCTTCAAGGTATGAGACATAGGAGCATTTGAGGGTCTACACCACGTATTGACACAAAGAAACAAATCATGTAATTGGATTTGCGGTGAAGGGGTAATCAAAAGGCTTAGCCTTTTTTAGTTCAAGATCCAATAAAGAAGATCGTTGGAAACAAACAAAGAAGTTACTTTGTTAAGTCCCCCTTTGATTGGTGAAGGTGATTGTATATGACCATATAAGCTCTAGCCGCCTAAATGTAACATTATGATGAAATTACAATTATAGTAATTTCATAGGCATTTATAAACCTTCCTTCTTTAGTTCCCTCGGATCCCCATTGTTAAGATTTGCGTAAAATATTTATTACCTTACCAAAAATATAATTTTGAGCATTAAAGATGGTAAAGTCAAATTTAATTTCTTTGCCAAATATCAAAATCTCAATCTGGACATTTAATAGCATGGAACCAGATTTTATTAGGATTGAAATCCATTTAACAAGAGATTCTTGCCCCCTTTAAATTTGGTACGTGACATGCCTAAAATATTTCTCTGAATTTTAGCAAAAGCACATGCACAGCTAAATTAGTTACATGTGTGAGAAGTTATTTTCTTTTTGATCAGCGATATCACATATGTTATACACTAGTGGATGCAAGTAGTGGAACTATGGAAGGAACAATTCTCAACAGAATTGTTTTTAGGAGAAATCCTATAAGCGCATAAATGATTACTAAATTCACGCATATACATGCTGCTTTGGCTTTAAGAGTGAACACGTTTCGAATTGTCATCATATAATCTACTCTCAAAATAGTATAAGATTTTGTCCATATGAATTCTTTAAACGTTATACCGAAATCTTTGGCTACGTATGCGTTTGGGGTTTTGAGTTTTCCTCATGTATACTTGTCCAACACGCTTTCACAATTGATGCATAAATCCTACCACATACGGTTTCGTGAAAACTTAGTGGTCTCTATATGTTTGAGTATCATGCTTTCATAAACTGAGCCATTATTTCAGTGCTCAGCATGAATTATACACACGGATTGTAAATTACATTTCCTTTATATTATACACATATAAATAATTGCAGACGTAAGCATGCTAGGGGATACTATGCTATATACTATCATGGACACATCAACATATACCGCCCATAAGCCACAACGAATTTTATACATTTGTGGTTAATAATATTTGTGAATTTCTTACTTGAAAATGCTGCTCCAAGTCTAACACTTTGCATAGTAAAAGTACTAGATTATTTACTGTACCTATATTCTTAAGTTCATAAGCTTTAGAATGAGAACTTGTCAAAAAGAAACAGTCAAGAAAGAGATCAAAAAGTCTTAAGTGGAAGAGGGGAATACAACCAAATATTGTGAAAATTCCTTTGACATCACAAATGGCGAATCAAGCCCTAGTAGCTTTGAAGCCAATACAACCCAACAAATAGGAGCTCGTTGAAAGGGAATCAACTTAAAAGGATACCAAAAGTCCCATACACACATCCAAGCCACTTGTCATGTGCGCAAAGTGGTTCTGAGCTAAGCATGAATGTTCTAACGTCCTTGCAAAGGTGGGCTCGGATATTCAATTTCTAAAAAAGTCTCCAAGGCCAACAGGTAATTAAAACCTTACTCTTCCTCCTATTAACTTTCTAAAACTTAATTGTCATGTGTAACATATATAGTTTATATTTAAGGCATTGCATAAATTACCAATCAAATACAAAAGTAATCTTTGAAATCATCAAAAGTTAATTTTATAAACGCTCCTTAGAGCAGTCAGTCAAATGTGTTAGCTATTTTCAAGAATACTACATTAGATATTAGACAAAGTTGAAAACTTCATATTGGTTAGTAAAGAAAAATATAGAGATGCTTTATCACCGCTCTTCTTTCCTAATATGTCATGCTAAAATAGGAAAGGTGAAATCTGGTATTATTGCCTTGCCTTGCCAAAGTTTTTCTTGTTTTACCGAAATCATATCATGATTTTGGAGTTTAGACACTAAAGAGGCTAGTGTCAGATTTTACTATCTTACCAAGTTTAAAAACACTATGCTTGGACATAAAAGAAAGTCCAATTAGCTTGGCCAAACCTAATCAATATTAGGTTGGTGGAAGCCAATGACAATGAATATTCTAGTTTTCCACTGCAACTGCACCTTGTGAAAACTTTCATGATTTATGCATGATTCACGTAGATTTGAATAGATCTATTATACATAAGATACAAGTTTGGCAAGAGCATTATATATACATGTCCAGAAAAGCTAATATGGCAGCAGTCACCCATGAGCTTAAAAGCATCCACACAGAAGAGGATATGGTAACAATAAAATAATAATGTTGACTGCAACGCCATGGATTTTCTATGTTGATGATATACAGTCTAAAAATATGACCAACTGATAAAGAGATCAAGAGAATTATACATTTATATAAATTTTTTTTTTTTTACATAATTTTGTATTAGAAACAAAAAATTGTAATATTTGGGCACATTTGAATCTTGCCAAGAAATTGTGATTTCACTTTTTCTAAGAGATATTTTCACTACTTAGATGACTTCATAATGCCTTTGGGCTCAAGCCACAACAAATTTTATACATTTGTCTTTATATTATTTTTGATTTCTTGCTTGACAATTTTGCTCCAAGCCTAATGTTTTACGCTGCAAGAATACATGTAGTACAACAACTAGACTAGAATATCTAGACTATCTCAATTGTACATATACTCTCAAGTCCATAGGATTAAGAATGAGAACTCATCAAGAAGAGCTTGCTAAAAAAGAGATCAGAGGTATGTGACATGATAGCATCATACCACCCCATCTCTATCTATATATAATTGTTGACACTACTATAAGGTAATTTTTGTACCAAGGCCAAAAATCATAGAAAAGCCTAGAGTCTTTACATAGCATCATGAATAATTCTTTTAAAAAAAAAAAAATGCTATATCAGTATGCTATATGTTTGACACATAATGGCTCACACAATGGTATGTAAGACACATGGTGTTAAAACTTTAGCTTGAATATTTATTGAATGGGAAAGTATGATGATAGATAATGTATCAAGCATAAGTACTCTTTTTAAATTGTAGTATATGCATAACCAATTAGGTATGTGTTTGGAAGAATCTTATCCTATGCACATGTCAATCTTGACCCTAATGGGATCACCCCTTAAAACAAACTGGAACAAAGGCTAAACGCCCTATAAAATCTTACCAATGGTCTCTTTACTCATATGACATGTGTTTAATGAAACAATTTGCAAGTACATGTATAAATTGCAGAATGACAGGACTTTAGACAGTCGATCATAATCGTCAAGTGAATAGCCCAAGAAGAATAAGAAAAGAAATTGGCCTACTAGGCCACTGTCTCAACAAAGAGACTAAAAGCAAGGTTCATTTCACTAGTCGTCATCAAACGATAAAGGAAGTAACAATAGAAGCCCCTGGGATAGCCTTTGTCCCTAAAGGAAGGAAATATAACCTCGAACGGTCAACATGCCCTAGTCCTTCCACCTTCAAAAGAATGAAGCAAAAAAGATCTAAGCCTCAAACATGAAAGTAGCATGTTAAGCTTAACAAAAGAGATCTTAAAACTTGTCAGAAAGGCTACAACAATGAAAAGATCAAGGTATGTATATAATAGTATCGTAATTTAAGGTCTCTTGTCGAGGTAACTCATTTATTTCTTTCTTTTTAATTAGCCATGCCAAATATTATCTTATTAGAATTAAGCTCATATCAAGCTTGCATGATTATCTACAAATATGTACATATAAATCATGTTGAAAATATTCCTACAAAATTATTACAATTATCACAGCTAATGTGACTATATTATTAGTAGCATATGTTCCATCATCATGAATCGGAGAAATTCTATTAAGTCTCCTAAACTTAAAACGTTATATGATCGTGTTCACAATATGGTCATGAGTTTAAGTCTCAATAAATTCCTGCTGTCTCAGTCAACTTACCAAAATCTTTTTAAATTGCTTTAAAAATTATATACGGTGCAAGCACCTAACAAAGCTCAGTTTAAAACAAGCATATAGTTAAATAGCTTCAATTTTTATATATCATAGAATATTTCTCTATGATTCATATGGAATGCACTTCGTCAACTGACATCCATAATTGTATAGCAAGCAATTGCATATTTGTACATTGTCATTCCTAACAAAATGCAGCTAGCATTAGTGAAGTGACTTAAGCGTACAATTAAAGAAGAAGGAAGAGGAAATTGCTATTACAAACAGCAATGAGCATAGTCGTCAAAGCACGCAAAAAAAAAAAAAAAGGTTCTAATCATGATAGACCACTCCTATAGTCGTCAACAAACGAGAATTGCCCTTTTCATATTCGAATGGGGGCAACAACGTGGCCTAGTTTTTACACATTTAAAAAAGCTGAAGCAAAAGAAATTTGGGCCTTAGACACGAAGTATCATGTTGAGCTCAAAGAATCTTGAAAAGAGAAGAGCTCGTCATCTTAAAAAGAAAAGAGCTTGTCAAGAAGATCCCAGCAATAAAAAGATCGGGGTATATGACAAAATAATATCGTCATTTAAGGTAACACATTTATTTGTCTCTTTTATATTCGTCTATAAAAATCTACACCTAGTAAGGTTTCATACAAAAATGTATGCATTACTAGACAGATCACAAAAGAGATAAAACTCTTGGATTNTTTAGTTCAAGATCCAATAAAGAAGATCCATTTGTCAATTTGGTTTTCGAAGACCAGCACCTCAGAATTTCCACACAAAATCACCCAAAGGTGGTTCGCTATATGGCACAGATTGAACATAAGACAGTCATAGCCTTTGAAAGACCACGACAGACCTTAACGGTATGGCCCAGCTCCTATGTCTTAAGGTAAGATGATTTGCCTCTCATCTCGTTGAATGGTTTATCCACTTTTACCCTTCATATATCTGCAAAAGTGCTCTAGTGTCGTTCATTTCAGCATGAGATATTTATTTTTGTTATTTCAAAAAAAAAATAAATAAAGGGGTCTAGAAGACTAAGAGTCTAGAACGTGATAGTCTCGTCGAGAGCTTAAATAAAGCTACTCGTTGGAAACAAACAAAGAAGTTACTTTGTTAAGTCCCCCTTTGATTGGTGAAGGTGATTGTATATGACCATATAAGCTCTAGCCGCCTAAATGTAACATTATGATGAAATTACAATTATAGTAATTTCATAGGCATTTATAAACCTTCCTTCTTTAGTTCCCTCGGATCCCCATTGTTAAGATTTGCGTAAAATATTTATTACCTTACCAAAAATATAATTTTGAGCATTAAAGATGGTAAAGTCAAATTTAATTTCTTTGCCAAATATCAAAATCTCAATCTGGACATTTAATAGCATGGAACCAGATTTTATTAGGATTGAAATCCATTTAACAAGAGATTCTTGCCCCCTTTAAATTTGGTACGTGACATGCCTAAAATATTTCTCTGAATTTTAGCAAAAGCACATGCACAGCTAAATTAGTTACATGTGTGAGAAGTTATTTTCTTTTTGATCAGCGATATCACATATGTTATACACTAGTGGATGCAAGTAGTGGAACTATGGAAGGAACAATTCTCAACAGAATTGTTTTTAGGAGAAATCCTATAAGCGCATAAATGATTACTAAATTCACGCATATACATGCTGCTTTGGCTTTAAGAGTGAACACGTTTCGAATTGTCATCATATAATCTACTCTCAAAATAGTATAAGATTTTGTCCATATGAATTCTTTAAACGTTATACCGAAATCTTTGGCTACGTATGCGTTTGGGGTTTTGAGTTTTCCTCATGTATACTTGTCCAACACGCTTTACAATTGATGCATAAATCCTACCACATACGGTTTCGTGAAAACTTAGTGGTCTCTATATGTTTGAGTATCATGCTTTCATAAACTGAGCCATTATTTCAGTGCTCAGCATGAATTATACACACGGATTGTAAATTACATTTCCTTTATATTATACACATATAAATAATTGCACGACGTAAGCATGCTAGGGGATACTATGCTATATACTATCATGGACACATCAACATATACCGCCCATAAGCCACAACGAATTTTATACATTTGTGGTTAATAATATTTGTGAATTTCTTACTTGAAAATGCTGCTCCAAGTCTAACACTTTGCATAGTAAAAGTACTAGATTATTTACTGTACCTATATTCTTAAGTTCATAAGCTTTAGAATGAGAACTTGTCAAAAAGAAACAGTCAAGAAAGAGATCAAAAAGTCTTAAGTGGAAGAGGGGAATACAACCAAATATTGTGAAAATTCCTTTGACATCACAAATGGCGAATCAAGCCCTAGTAGCTTTGAAGCCAATACAACCCAACAAATAGGAGCTCGTTGAAAGGGAATCAACTTAAAAGGATACCAAAAGTCCCATACACACATCCAAGCCACTTGTCATGTGCGCAAAGTGGTTCTGAGCTAAGCATGAATGTTCTAACGTCCTTGCAAAGGTGGGCTCGGATATTCAATTTCTAAAAAAGTCTCCAAGGCCAACAGGTAATTAAAACCTTACTCTTCCTCCTATTAACTTTCTAAAACTTAATTGTCATGTGTAACATATATAGTTTATATTTAAGGCATTGCATAAATTACCAATCAAATACAAAAGTAATCTTTGAAATCATCAAAAGTTAATTTTATAAACGCTCCTTAGAGCAGTCAGTCAAATGTGTTAGCTATTTTCAAGAATACTACATTAGATATTAGACAAAGTTGAAAACTTCATATTGGTTAGTAAAGAAAAATATAGAGATGCTTTATCACCGCTCTTCTTTCCTAATATGTCATGCTAAAATAGGAAAGGTGAAATCTGGTATTATTGCCTTGCCTTGCCAAAGTTTTTCTTGTTTTACCGAAATCATATCATGATTTTGGAGTTTAGACACTAAAGAGGCTAGTGTCAGATTTTACTATCTTACCAAGTTTAAAAACACTATGCTTGGACATAAAAGAAAGTCCAATTAGCTTGGCCAAACCTAATCAATATTAGGTTGGTGGAAGCCAATGACAATGAATATTCTAGTTTTCCACTGCAACTGCACCTTGTGAAAACTTTCATGATTTATGCATGATTCACGTAGATTTGAATAGATCTATTATACATAAGATACAAGTTTGGCAAGAGCATTATATATACATGTCCAGAAAAGCTAATATGGCAGCAGTCACCCATGAGCTTAAAAGCATCCACACAGAAGAGGATATGGTAACAATAAAATAATAATGTTGACTGCAACGCCATGGATTTTCTATGTTGATGATATACAGTCTAAAAATATGACCAACTGATAAAGAGATCAAGAGAATTATACATTTATATAAATTTTTTTTTTTTTACATAATTTTGTATTAGAAACAAAAAATTGTAATATTTGGGCACATTTGAATCTTGCAAGAATAACAAGGAAATAAGAAAAAGGTCCACCTCGGCTATTGGTAGCTTATTATGAATTGTTCTAAAATTCTTGTTTAACCAAGTCTTGGCAAGTGCATGTGCTACTTAATGCAGATATCAACATGGCCTCAAAAAGGTCCAAAATGACATAGCGTCAAGGAATATTTCCAGCAACAAGTGACAAGATTCCTTAAATGGATATAAGTCACCAAAAAATGGCTAAGTGATAAGATTCCACCAAGACGGATGTAAATCACTGATGAAGCCTAAGTGACAAGATTCCTTAAATGGATATAAGTCAACAAAAAATGGCCAAGTGGTAAGATTCCGCCAAGACGGATGTAAATCACTGACGAAGTCTAAGTGACAAGATTCCTTAAATGGATGTAAGTCACCAAAAAAAGGGCTAAGTGATAAGATTCTGCTAAGACGGATGTAAATCACTAACAAAGCCTAAATGACAAAGCTCCGTAACTGGATGTAAGCCACCCAAAAAATGGCTAAGTAATAAGATTCCACCAAGACGGATGTAAATCATTGACGAAGCTCCGAAACTGAATATAAGTCACCTAAAAGTGGCTAAGTGACTAAATACCCTTAGACGAGTGTAAGTGGACGAGGATTCTCACACAAACGCAAGTCACATGCAAATCAAGAATATCAAACGTGACAACCAGAAAATGAATAAAAGAAGAAGCATCGAAGTGATAAAAAATGGTCGTCCAAAGAAATCATCTTACACTTCAGTAATGATAAAAAATGGTCATCCAAAGAAATTAGCTTGTCCTTCAGCAGTGATAAAAAATGACCGTCCAAAGAAATTTGCTCACTTTCAAGACCAAGCTATGATCCCTCGAATGTCCAAAAAGACTTTCAAAAGGCAGATACTAAGAAGTCTTAACAAAAATGCTACCGTTCCTAAAGAAGAAAGTAGTTGAAGATAAAGAAGCCTGAATCTAAACAAGTCAAGAAAATTCCCTAAGCCTGACCAGCATAAACCAAAATCAGACTTGGGAATTGGGGGCAACTGATGAGTCCTAAAAATCACTAAGGTCGTCCATTAATATGGACAACCTTGCATCATTAGTAGACCAAAAGATGTAACCGTTCAAGCACATTCAACACATTAATGGCGACCGTTACTCATCGGTCTTAAACGCCCATCAATACGATGACTGTTACACATGGGTAATAATCACCTCTAATTATGTACAACAGCTATCCAAATCACCTATAAAAGGGATAGTCCGTCTCACTTGTGGAGGTACGTCAAAAGCTACTACAAACCACCATCTAAATATGAAAAATATGGGTTGATACTAACTTAAGCATCGGAGGCTCCTCCACCAGGCACAACCTGGTGGTCTCTTCAATCAACTCTCTTTATCTTGCAGATCCTATAAGATCGTCTAAAGCTCCGGATTGAACGAGTGATCCAATTGACGATTTTGACATCATCAATATTTATCTGGGAGTTAAATCAAGGTGTACAAATCATTGATCATTATCTACAACGTATTGGTGTCATTTTCTAGCTATTTAGTATTTATATCACTTCCTCAGGTGAATATCAAGAAATGAAGTGTATGGACTAGTCAAAACAAAATTGGCATTGACGACTCTTACATGATGAGTGGAGCAACCCAACAAACTTAAGAAATTAAATTATTGATGAAGAAATTACTAGTTTTTTTTCCCCCCAATATGTCAACAGTTGTCCTCGCTAAACACTTAATTACAAAGTCATGAATTTGATATTTGTGTTTTTAACAACTTAAATCTCTGATCATGCAATATATGGCTACATTGCTATGAAAATTTTTCATGTGTAGAGCATTTAAATATAAAATTAAAAGTTTTAAAAACTTGTAATTTTGAATGTTGTTTTTGTCAAATACATCAATTCAATTTCAAACAGATTCATCTAAGAGCTTGCTTAAATTTATGGTCTGCAATAATAGAGCCTAGTCTAAGGATGGCTCGACACATTTTGGGGTCTAAGGACTCAATTTATAGTGGGCATTTTCTTATTTTCAAATATTAATTGAATAATCTTTATATTTTGATATTTTTTAATTTAAAAATCTATTTTACTTGCTTTGTTGAGGTGCAAGATTACTTAGTATGTTTTTGTGTTCAATTTCCGCTAAGATTTCCATTTTAATTGGTAATATCACTAATTCACTTAATCTTTCTTGTGACATAATCAATTTTAAATAAGATTTGTAGGGGTGTTAGGCCTAGAAGCCCATATTTATATACATATTAGTCCAGGGGCCCAATCCGAGGATGTTAAACAATCCGAGAACGTTAAACAATGGTAAACACTTTCATAAGGAACCGTGTTAGTAGGTGAAGATGTGAAATCCGGTTAAGGTCATCCAGAAGGGTGGTCCAAGGAGGAATCCCTCCTTGGTTGAGCAAAGCCAAGGTCAGAGGGTGTAGTCTGCCATCAAGAGTAACATTCTGGATCATTCCATGAATGAGGATAAGTATCAGGAAGGAAGGACAGAGAAAGGTCACGAAATATCTCAAGAGAAAGCTGCTACCACCATATTAAATGCTCTGCAACGAACTCTCTAGCCGCATTGATGAGGAAGTGATACCTGAACAGTAACTTTCAGCCTTACAACTACTACCTAAGGACTTTAGGAAGGTGCTGATGGGACAAGATCAACACCTACAATCTGATCTACACGTGAAATGTGGAGATGAGAGGGAAAGATAGTATAAAATGGAAGAGAGACTTTGAGAGTAGGGATCGAAAAATTAAGAGAAAAATATTGTAGCAGTCCAGAACTGAATCTGTAATCCAACTTGAGTGAAATATATAAGAACTGATCTCCTCGGACTTTGCCGATGACGATTTTCTTTAGTTTAAATCAGTTTATCTTCCTTTTCTTGTCACCTGAATCCATTTCACTTGTTGTCCAACTCATTAAAGCCCAGTTTTCCAATCCACTCTCTACAAATTTATTATATTGGGTTTTTTAGGCCTAAGTTCATCTATCACTTGGGCTAGGGACCCAAATTGCATCCTTACAGGATTTTTATCAATTTTAATTTTGGATAACTTCTTTTTGAAAACACATGTAAAATATCTTGTGGGTTAATATTTTATAAGCAACTACATGCATTAGAAAACAAATCTAGACTTTTTATATAATTTAATACATTAATTAGAATATTTTCATCTATTTATAAAATGCATTTTAAAGCTTTTAATTCTAAAAATAAAGCTAAACAATTAATATTCAAATAAATATCATGTTTGAGATGATCACTGTGTCTTTTAGCAATGTTAAATTTCAAGTATTGCACAATAAATTTCAGCAATTAATTTGTCTAGAAAATATTAATTCTAATTAAATATTTTTTTATGGAGAGAAAGGAAGAGTAAAAATTTTGGGAGATTAAAAATTTTTACACAAATAAAATACTACAAACATAGTAAAACATATTAATGGAATGCATAACATTTGAAAAAAGTATAATATTTTTTCATCTAGATATGAAAAATATGGGTTGATACTAACTTAAGCATCGGAGGCTCCTCCACCAGGCACAACCTGGTGGTCTCTTCGATCAACTCTCTTTATCTTGCAGGTCCTATAAGATCGTCTAAAGCTCCGGATTGAACGAGTGATCCAACTGACGATTTTGACATCATCAAACACCACGAGTGCAACTAATAATTCCTGTTAATATCAAGTATTAGTCGTGTTAGCGTAAGAAGAATAAGAGATATAAAATTAAAACAGTAGTTACCAATTGCGATAGCATTTGATGCACATTGAATGACAACAATTAGGCAAGACCATTTTGGTGCAAGGCTCCAAGCAAATCCCGCATTCATCTTCTCTTTCCAGATCGAAATTGGTGAGTCTTCCATCTCCTTCCAGCCTCTTTTTGCATGAAATTTCCATTCGCAGATTCCCTTCTTTAGTAACAACAAAATCCTCCAAGCTACCATGGAGCCGTTGAAGTGATGGTAATATAACAGCTACAATTTGGATTTTTTTGGAAGAAAGGTCAGAATATATGCATAAACCATAATAATTGGCAAATTGCCTCTCTTTTTTCTTCTTTCTGAGCACAAAACATATTCAAAAGTAGGCAATTAACATACCATAAAATTCCCTAATTGTTGCCTTCCTTCCATGTGTTGATATATTTGGTCTGCCATCTGTATATACCTGTTAATATAAGATGGTAAGCTACAAATTCATGCCCAAGTTATTTAAAGCAAAAATTGCAAACTTTGTCATAACCCACAGCTACAACAGGCTAACATTAAAAGAACCAACCTTGTATACAAGTATGTGGAAAAAGTTCAGATATCTGGGGAGCGGACATGTGCAAGAACAATCTACCTCTCTACTGTGACGGATAGGCCGTTTTGTATTTGTATTTTGTATATATATATGTGCAGTGTTTTTCTTTTTTTTCTTTTTTGTTGAGAATCTATATATATGTGTAGTTGATGATGACGATGATGGTGTTTGATCGGCGGAATCCTGACCGTTGATTTTCTTTAGAACCTTTTATACTTTGTAATGTAATGAATTTTGTTTTGCAATCAAGGAGCTGCGAACTGCGATGCTCTATCTACCTTTTTTTTTTTTAAATTTCGGAAGTTCCATACTGATTTAAGTGTTTTCTTGTTAGTGTATCAAAATCTGGATTGCTATTGGTTTATGTAATAGGATTAGTATAATAAGTATTATTAAATAATTAGTTAATGACTGCTTAATAAGCGTTTTTTTTGTTCTCGTGTATCAAAATCTGAATCGCTATTGGTTTATGTGATAGGATTAATATAATAGTTAAATAGTTAGTTCATCATTGGTGGTAGGATCTGGATGAGCCAAAAGCATCTTGAGTTTTGGTTATGGTGCGTTCATGCTTTTAAAAAATCTTAAAAAATAGAGATGACATTAAAATATGCTTGGTTTCTTTTTTTCTTTTTCTTTTTTTTTTATGATTTCTTGTGGCTTCTAGGCCATTCAACTTGTTTCTAATTTCTAAATTCATATTACACAAAAAGGAAGGAGAGTCCCAAAGGCGAATTTGTTTTATTTAAAAACCAAAATATCATTTAAGGTTATATGTGCAGTTATGAAATACTTAGGGGCTGTTTGGATTTCATGTTTTCCATTACCAATCACTTTGTTTTCATCACTCATAACTTAAAATTGGTGGGTCCCACGGTAGAAGGGTGTGTTTGGATTTGTTTTTAGTTTTTTGTTTCCCTTACTCAATTCTCTGATTTTTAAGTGATGTGTTAGCAAAACTAAAAACACATTTTAAGTGTTTTCAAGTTATGAAAACTGAGTTATTGGGGCATTGTTGTAAATTTTTGGACTTATGTGGGACCCACTGTCATGTTGTGTCTCTATCAAGTCAGTCCACCTCAGCCACTCCCAATGTCTCTCTCCCTTTTCTTCCTTCTCATTTGTATCTCTATTCCATTGTCTGAACCCACACCTACCATAGTATACCCATTTCATTGGTTTTTCACTTTCCTCCTCTCATTCCTCTTCTCGCTTCTTCCTTTGCATCCAAAGATGAGCAGCTACCCAACAGGAGCATTTGAAACCCAACAACTCCAGCTAAAACCCAATAGCCTCCACGAAGATCTGATGCTGTGTAATTGTTTTTTTTTTTTTCTAATGAAGTATTTTTCGAGTTTGTGNATTGTTCAAAAAACTTAATTGAAAACCATTTGGAAAAGATGCTTAGATCAAGCCATTTTATTGTATAAACTATGCATCTAGGATACTAACTACAAAGTAAGCAGCACATAAATCCAAGTTTGGAAGGAAAGAAGAACACTAAATTAAGAACACATTTACCCACTTAAACATCAAAAATGAGTCTTCATTCGTTGTGGCATTAGCATTTTTCAAAAGTATTAGACTCTCACGGATGGAATTAGGATGAGTTTAGCTATAGTTTTTTAGTTTGGCTAAATGCAAATTACATTTTTCCTTTACATTTAAATAAAATTCATTATAAATACACTTAAATTTATTCAATTAAGTGTACGTTTGACATTGGCTTTAAAAGCCAGCTTTTTTTACTATTTAGTTATTTTTACTACTATTTATAGGCCCCATTAACTTTTGGTATTTTTATAGGTCTCCACTATACTATTTCAACTATCTTTTAGCTTTATTTATAGTACTTCAGTAAAAAGTTTTCAGTTTCAGCTAAATAAGTTATTCTCAAACGGACTCCTAAGGGCTTGTTTGTTTACTGTATTAAAACATTACACGTATTTTCACACATTTTCACCAATGTGTATTTCCAAAAAATACAAACAACATTACTAGAAATCTCGTACCAAACAGGCCCTAAAGGCTGTTTGGTTTAAAAAAAAATTCTCACTCATTACTCATCACTCAAATATCATTACTCATCACTCATCATTTTATAACTCATCACTTATCATTGAAAATACCACAACTTCCTAAGGTGGCATGTTTGGCACTTGTTCCAACTTTGATAACTCAAAAAAATTTACTTTTTATAGGACCCACTACTTGAGCACCGTGTCAGAGATAGTGTTAACCTACCCACCTCACACACATTCATACCTCATTCCATTTTATTTTTCCCTTCAACCCTCTTTATTCTCCCAACCCCTCCACGAACCCAGCGTAAGTCTTAGCAGGAAGGAACCCCAATCCAACTTCAACTCTTCAAACCTCACTCTTGCCTCTCATAAAATGAGAGCAGCTTCGACAAGGAAAAATAAATAATAATAATATTAATATAATAACAAACTGGACCCAGATGCGTGAAGAACAGAGCAGATGAAGCCCAGAAAACTTTCTCACCTTTCTCTCCCTACATCTTATATCCAACCCACTACAGCACATTATAAATCCAAACCCACACCCATAACCACATCTCAAAATCCAACCCCACACCACATCTCAAGTCCAAATTCACTGCCCATCAGATCAGAAGCTTGAAATCACCATTAAAATATCATACACAATCTTGAAAGAAGAAGTAATGAAGAGAAAGAATAAGATGAAGTTGAGAAATAAATGGTGAAGAAAAAAAGAGAGAAAATAGAGCAAAAGGATCTAACACAGTGCCTAATGTTCCTTGTTAGACCGGACCTTGGGTTGGGCACACAATTTACTTATATAGTGGGTAATGGGTTTCCTACTTTGGGTAGCTCTCAGCCGATCTTTAAGGAAGAACTGCCTCACATAGCCTAGCCTCCTTCTTCCCTCCTTAAGCTCTCTCAAGCTAAAGATGTGTTTTCTCTCTCTCCTCTCCCACTCTCCCATATTCAACCCCATTACCTTCTTGCTTTATCTTATTTATAGCTTTAGGTTAGTGGGGGAATCATGATTACCTCTGATTTCGCTCATGTAGGTGGGGCCCAAATTGATTATTCTTGACAAGGAATATGCTTTATTGGGAATGGTGTCAAGGACGTTGGAACTGGCACCAGCCTCCTCCAAAAGATTGCTTGGCAATGCATTTCCCCATGGCACTCTTGAGTTGTTGAGGCATTTCTGCCCATCACATGGATACCTACCAACCATCCTACATGTGGGTGGCATTCACGTGGTGAGCTTTATGAATAGTGGGTCATGACACTGGCCTGGGCCTGACAATATTTATGGTCCTATTTAGGCCTGGGACCAAGATAAATGGGACTGTGGCCATATACCATACAAACCCCATTTAGGAATTCTGTTTTTCATAAGAAAATCATGAGACTTTTCAAAAAAAAAAAAAAGCCTTGGAAAAGTCTTTTTCAATTTTTTTTTCCCCAAAAAAATAATTGTTTCTAAAATATATTTTTGAAAAGGGGCACCAAAATCTAAATAAAGTATATTTTCAAAATGAAAATTCACAAAAGCACATGTTCTCGCAAAGAAAGAAGATTCTTATACATATTCTATAGTGGGTGATAGCGGCCATCCCGTATGCTTACATTTTTGCAGTGGGTGATAGCGGTCGTCTCGTATGCTTACATTTCTGCAATGGGTGATAGCGGCCGTCCCGTATGCTTGCATTTCTGCAGTGGGTGATAGCAACCATGCCGTATGCTCACATTCTACAATGGGTGATAGCAATCGTGCCATATGCTCACATCCCTTTTTGAGGTAATAGCGACTGTGTCGTACGTCTCGCAGCATCACAGTTATCAAGTTCCTAGAAAAGTCCCGAGTTCGCATTTGCAGTAGGTGATAGTGGCCGTGCCGTATGCTCACATCCTTTCTTGAGGTAATAGTGACCGTGTTGAATGCCTTGCATCATCGCAATTATCAAGTTCCCAGAAAAGTCCCGAGTTCGCATTTGCAGTGGGTGACAGTGGTCGTGTCGTATGCTCACATCCCTTCTTAAGGTAATAGTGACTATGTCGTACGCCTTGCATCATCACAATTATCAAGTTCCCAGAGAAATCCCAAGTTCTCATTTCTACAGTGGGTGATAGCGGTCGTGCCATATGCTCACATCCTATCTTGAGGTAATAGCGACCGTGTTGTACACCTCACATCATCGTAGTTATCAGGCTCCCGGAGAAATCCAATATGTTCGCATTTGTAGTAGGTGATAGCAGCTGTGTTGTATGCTCACATCCATTCTTAAGGTAATAGTGACCATGTCGTACGCCTCGCAGCATCACAGTTTTCAAGTTCCCAAAAAGTTCCGAGTTTGCATTTGCAGTGGGTGATAGCGGCCGTGCTGTATGCTCACATCCCGCTTTGAGGTAATAGCGACCGTGTCATACACCTCGCATCACACAGTTTTCGAGTTTCTAAAAAGTTTCCAAGTTCCTAGTCTATCGTAGGTGATGGCAGTCATGCTGTATGCTCACACTCTACATCAGGTAAGTCCCCTCACCTATGTCTTGCTTTATTTTTAGCATCTAAGTTTCCGTATATTTGCACTCATATGGGAAAGAATAAAAAAATATACATACATTTATCCTAAAATAACATGGCATAAATCATGGTAAAATATATGCTCAGAAAAATTCCAAAAAATAAAATAAAATAAAAGCAAACACTATCATGCATCTCTAGTAGTATTGCTACTAACATTTTGTAGAAAAATAAGAGAAGAGGAAAAGGGACACTGACCTCAAGTGCAGAATAGATTGGAGTAGTGGACTGAAATGGCAGACTAAAGCTGGAAGCAAGGACCCGCTAAGCTCTAAGAAAGTTTGTGGAGAGTGAGAAGGGAGAGAAAGAGTTGAAATGAGTAAGAAAAGGGGGCCAAAGGCCTTTTATAAGCCCTGGCTGCCCAGCGGCCCTTCTAGGATTGCTGGGCAGTGTCGACCCAGTCAACATTGACCGATCAATGCTGACCCGGTCAAACCTTTAAAAAAAAAAAAAAACAAACAAAAAACCTCTCCCTTTTCCTTTCCTAGAGCTCAGAGGCATGTCTGGAAAATATTCCAATAGCAGTTGCAATATATCGAGCCAAGCAGGTAAGGTCTAGTTTTGGTCCATGAACAGTCTCCGCACGCAAACTTGGGGGCAACAAAACTCAAAATCACATTCTTTATCCAACACCTCTTATTGCACTCAAGATATCAGATAAAGAAGGGGCAACTGTTGATACTGTATTTTGTTCGCCCTCGATTTGCATGTTGGACCCCTGAAAATCCAAAAATATCATTTTCTCTCTACGGGGTCGTGAGAACATATAGAACAATGTGCTGCCACTTGTTCGGGCACTGGAGCATCCAAAGTGCCTTTTTTAGCTAAAATGACCAAAATGCCCCTACTTAGCCCTATGTTTAACCGAAGGTCGAACATGGTTTGAACTCTCACAAAACGACATTTTTTTCACAGTTTTACTTCAAACATGAGCTTCTCGAAGATTTTAACAGCTTTGACCAAGTTTGACCCGAAGTCGATCCTAGGTAGGCCAAAAAACTCTAATTTTGATCCAGCTGTCGGAATGGGTTGAAACCAATGCCATTGTGAAGATTATCTAATTCTCATTCCAACGACTATTCATGGGTCAAAATCAGAGTTAAAACGGCCAAGATATCACTAAAATCCAAAAATTAAGGGTTTATCAAAACAAAGGACTATCTTAGATAGACGTTATAGGGTGCCTAACACCTTCCCCACATGTAACCAAACTTTCGAACCTAAGAATCAAGATTTTTTTGCATCCACATATATTAGGAAAAATGACCTTTCTCTTAGCCTAGGATTGGTAATAAAATCAACTAGAGACAGGTGACCAATCACATCTTAGAAAAACCTAATGATTGGTGGTGACTCCATTTACCTTTGGTAATTCCTTAAAATTTGACCCAGATTCTTGCCATAACGCCAAAGGTAGACCTACCTTCCTTCACCAAGAGAGAGAGAGCACCCGAAGCTTCACGCAAAACACACACATTTACACATTCGAGAAGGGCCCTCCAATGGGGCCCCACGCCGCGGGAGCTGTCGCCACGGTAGGTGGTCAAATGAAGCCATGGCGGCAGCAGTTTTTCCACTTAGCCGGTCAAGGCCGGGCGTCGATAGCAGCCAACTAGAAAAGGTCAGGTATCGGGATAGTTTTGATATCCCTAGAGATGATGTTGAGAAATGTTTAAGGTTGGGTTTTTCAGCCACAAACAATGAGGTCGAGGTATAAAGCCTTGTTGACCAAGGTAGCCATGGTGAAAAATTTAGAAGGTAAAGCCGTGGAGATTTTTTCAGACTTGAGATTAGTCGTCAGACATATTAATGATGAGTTGGAAGCTAGAGACTAGGGGATGCAGGGGTACCTCAATAAGGCTCGACGATTGTAGTTTGGCTTTGAATCCTTTTCTATACAACAAGTCCCAAGGAGCAAGAGTACTCATGTGGACTCCCTAGTAACTCTTGCCACTTCCCCGAAGCAAGGTCTTCCTCAAGTCATGTTCGTTAAGGATTTATCAATGCTTGCTACTCGAATCCAAACTATGGTTGGAGTGCACCAAATGAGGGGCAATCCGAGTTGGATGGACCCTTTGGTTTCATTTTTAAAGGATGGAGTATTGCCCAACGACAGGGGAAAAGCTAAGAAAATACTGAGAAAAGCTCCTCATTTTTGGTTGTCCGAGGAACACAAGCTATATAAGCATTCTTTCTCTAGACCATATCTACTTTGTGTACACTTTGAGGCAGTGAAGCCATTACTAGAAAAGTTTCATGAAAGAATTTGTGGCAGTTATACGGGAGGAAAGTCCTTATCACATAGAGCTCTCACTCAGGGCTACTGGTGGCCAAGTATGCAAAAAGCAGCTCAAGAATATGCCAAGAAGTGTGATCAATGCCAAAGTTTTACCTCGAGCATCCATCAACCTGAAGGCATGTTGAATCCTCTCTCTAGTCCATGGCCATTTGCACATTAGGGTTTAGACATAGTTGGACCATTCCCAAGGGCAATAGGAAACTGAAGATGGCTCATTGTTGGGACAGATTACTTAACAAAGTGGATGCAAAAAAGTTCATGTGGAAGAATATTGTCACTAGATTCGGGATCAACCAGGTACTGTTATGAACTAAGCATCAAGAATATATACTCAACCCTTGCCTACCCATAAGGGAATGGGTAGGCCGAGGCTATTAATAAGGTCATAGTTAATAGGTTGAAGAAAAGGTTAGATGAAGCTAAGGGCAAGTGGGTTGACAAGCTCCCCTATGTACTCTGGACATATTGCACCACCCCTCGTCGATCAACTGGGGAAACTCTGTTTTCCATGACTTATGGTTCTGAGGCTGTTATCCCTTTTGAAGTAGGATTTTCGACGTTAAGTACAAGCCTATTTGATCCAGACAAAAATGATCAATTACTCCGAGAAATTTTGGATTTTATTGATGAAAGAAGAGAAGTAGCCACAATCCAACTAGCATATTATCAACAAAAACTTAAGCAGGGTTATGATATGGGAGTGAAGGTTAGACCATTGGTTCCTAGAGACTTGGTTTTGAGAAAGGTGGTGGGTACTGCAAGGAACCGATCATGAGGAAAATTGGAACCTAACTGGGAAGGCCTCTATCGCATCACTTCAGTGGCTAGTATAGGAGCTTATTTTTTGGAATATTTGGATGAAAATGTTGTGCCATGTCCATGGGATTTAAATAATCTCCGAAGATATATTTATTAATGAAATGCAACTTTGCCATCTTTTGATATGATTACTATTAATTAAAATTTTTTGTAATTTGGTTAAGTGTTAAACAGAACATCGGCCATGTCTGGTTTCTCGGACCACATGCCTTGGGTAAATTAATACTTTTTATTTGGTTAAGTGTTAAAATAAATCTCAGTCTTGTTTGGTTCCTTAGACCACATGCCTTACAAAACCTTGAACTTGTTGGGATCCTCAGACCACATGCCTTGGGTAAATTAATGCTTTTTTTTAGCTAAGTGTTAAACAAAACCTCGGTCATGCCTAGTTCCTCGGACCACATGCCTTGGGTAAATTAATACTTTTTATTTGGTTAAGTGTTAAACTAAATCTCAGTCTTTTTTGGTTCCTTAGACCACATGCCTTACAAAACCTCGGACTTGTTTGGATCCTCAGACCACATGCCTTGGGTAAATTAATGCTTTTTTTTAGCTAAGTGTTAAACAGAACTCGGCCATGCCTGGTTCCTCGGACCACATGCCTTGGGTAAATTAACATTTTTAGTTTATTAAGGAGTTAAGAGAGATTGGGAATAGTCAGATTACCATCTCAATCTGTGGACTTAGAGAGAGTTATTGTCTCAGCTTTGTTAAAGCAAAATCAAATATTGTTAAGCTTAACGTCTGCGCGCATATATATACGTTGGAGAAAGGCCGTATCTGGTTTCAATCTTATGAGTTCTGCATATTTTATTAAAGATTTGAACCTTTGGCAGGGCTGGAAATGGATTCTCAATAGGTTAAGTCAAACATTACACCAACAGGGTTAGAGTTTTTCTCATTTAAAAAAAAAAAAAGGATAAACACAAGATAAATTGAAACTTCTCATTAAGCTTTTCATTAATGCAACATAGAGTACATGACATAGGAAATTTTAACCCAAAAAAAAAAAAAACAGAGAAAAGAAAAAAGTATCCTAAAGGTTGGCAGTTGGGGGTGGATTGGAGTGCTCAGCCTTGGTTTCTTTGGTAGGCTCTGAGGTGGCAACACTGGTATCAACAGGTTGAGCGACGGGAGAAGCTTGGGGAGCAATAGTTTCCTCAAAAGTGGGTTTGACTGCTATTTGCAGAGTTGGGGGATAAAAAATGTTTTCAGTCTTCCTCAGCTTCGAGAAAGTGTCCACCCCGACTATGTTCAGTCCCTCAGTCCATACCTAAAGGTAGTAACCTCGGCAGACCTTCGTGACTTGGGCCCTTAAAGTATCTTTTGTCTCTTTCACCCCAACATCATAGCCAGTTTACTCAGCCTAGGCAAGACTCTCTTCTTTCTTCTTTAGCTCTCTTTGTTGAGTGTCAATCCTCGCCCGAGCAACTGCCAATTGCTCTTCAACTTTACAAAGATACTGACATTGATCTCTAGCTTACTTCTTGGCATCAGCCAGAGTAGCCTCGACACTCTTCCTCTCCCTATCTACCACAGTCAGCTTGGTGAGGTCTTTAATCTTCTTTTCGACAATGGCTAGATTTTTTATAGCTAATACTCGGTGTGCCTCCTCATCTTTTAGCTTAAAGTAAGCATGGTCTACCCACTCTTTAGCTACATGAGCTGTCTAGATTGCTTGCCAAAAAAAAAAAAAAAAGTGAGTTAGATTCTTAGTTAGCAGTGTGAGTAACAGGTCAGGAAAACCTCATGCTTTTTCAAAGTCCTCAAGTCGACCATGTCTTGAGGAAGAAGTAGGGGTTGCTCCAAGGCATTGGCTACGTAGCCTGTTTTCCCCTATTGAAAGTCTCTGATGGAGGAGTCCATGGGTAGAGGGCATCCATCTAGCTCGAGCATTGGATTCCATATTAGGACCCTAGCATGATAGTCTGACACTATTTCGGTGCTTGAGCCTTCCAACATGTTTCTTCTTTGTGGCCCCTTAGCAGTTTTTGCATCTTTTTGGGGTTCCCGATCTTTAGTAGGTGCAACTTCACCCTCTTCAGACACCTCATTACCTTTTGGGTCCCTCTTCCTCTACTTTTATAAGGACTCAATAGGAGAAGTGTAAAGAGGAAGGGGTATTAAAGGCCGAGAATGCACTGCCACCTCGGGTGTGGATCCTCCTGCATGTGATTCCAACAACTCGAGTAAGCTAATGTTTTTGCATTTTAGCACCATCGCCTCTAGTACGTCGGTGGTCTCACAATTGTCTCTGACTTGGGCAGAGGGTAGAGGTTTTGGAGAAGTGATTGGAGATTTAGCAGGATTTGATCAATTAAGTACTTCGAAGTCTTCTTCCAATTCTACCACTTCAAGCACTCAGATGGTCTCTTCTCCTTGTTTCGAGTCTGAAGAGATCATCTCCTCTTCAATGGTATGCTGGTTAGGCAACTCAACCGAGTGAGTTCCTTCAGGGAGAGGGCTGGTAATGAATCCAGGTACCACAATGTTAATTAGATGTAGCCAAGGATCCTTGCCTTAATGACGTTCTTGGGAGACTGGAAGCTGTAGGAGATCAGCTTGTACTTGAGAATGACGTGGGCAACGCACAATTATCCGTCCTTGTGAAGGAAGATCTCGGATTGAAGTATTTTGTTGAGATCTCCTCGGTTGACTAGCAAATCTACTCATTTAGGAAATTTAAAAAAAAAAAAAAGCTCTTGAAAAATAAGGAAAAGAATTATAGGTCTAGGAAGGAAAGGATCCTAAAGTCTATGTATGAACTAAATGGTACTTACAGAGAAGTATGTAAAGAACACCTCAGACCGCTTCTTTAAGAGACTGAAGATTTGGAAAATGGAGGAAATGGGCTCCCCACGTCCTTTATATAGGAAGTTCAAGTGAGCAGGAAAGTTCTCACTTGAAATTCCATGGAAAATCCCTGCTGTAGGATCTTCATCACGTCGTAGAACATGGGGGATAGAGCGCTGTGTGAAGCAATAAATGGTGCAACGCGAATGCCGAAATGTCAAGAGCGTGCTCAAAGTAGGTGAAAAGACGTTACCATATGGGAATGTTCTTTAAGTGTGCAAGGCATTAAAGCAGAATCAAAGCCCCACTTTCATCAGCAGAGAAAGAGATGGAGTTTTGAGGGGCTATTATAGGAAATCCGAGACGGTACGTTGGGTTATGGGCCGTGCCTGAGGATGAGTAAAAGCCCGAGGATGGTCAAAAG
The DNA here is from genome assembly GCF_002906115.3 of Quercus suber. Classification (NCBI taxonomy): domain Eukaryota; kingdom Viridiplantae; phylum Streptophyta; class Magnoliopsida; order Fagales; family Fagaceae; genus Quercus; species Quercus suber. The sequence goes on along the minus strand of NW_027069693.1, from coordinate 461,135 downwards.
GATTGTTGGGCCTGAAGAGCCAGGCCACCTTGGGAAGGCTTTAGGGAGGTAACCATTATGGAAGGATAAGCTTCAGGGAAAGTAGCAGAGCTCAGTCAACAATAAATTAAGAAATATCAAGGAAGAAGGCCATCACCACCACATTAAATGCACAGCACCAAATGAATTGGCCACATTTATGGAGAAATGACACCTGAACAGTGTCATCTCAGCTCATAACTACACACAAAGTTTCAAGGAGGACCTGATGGGACAAGCATCCTAGGGATTTTCTACAAAATCAACAGGTGAAAGGCTGGGATGAAGGTGTGAAGGACTATAAAAGGAAATGGCCATCGTGAAAAATGGGGCTTGTAATCTAGGAAGGAAAAAAAGAAAGAAGAACATAGTATATTCAGATAAGATTAAGTTAAATATAAGAACATCTCATCCTTGAACTTGACCAAGGAGCGTTATTTCTATCTGTAAGGATGTAATTTAGGTCCCTAGCCTAAGTGATGAATGAACTTAGGCCCAAAAAGCCCAATACAATGAATTTATAGAAAGTGGATTGGAAAACTGGGTTTTAATGAGTTGGACAATAAGTATAATGGATTCAGGTGACAAGAAAGAGAAGATAAACTGGCTTAATCCAAAGAAAATCATCTTTGGCACAGTCCGAGGAGATCAATTCTTATATATTTCTTTCAAGTATGATTACAAAGTCTGTTCTTAATGGCTATAGTGTTTTTCTCTTAGTTTCTCGATCCCTTTCTCTCATTACCTCCTTCTTCTTTTATAATCTCTTCCTCTTTCATCTTTACCCTCCACATGTAGGCCAGATGGTTGGTGTTGATACTTATCCCATCAGCACCTTCCTGAAGTCTTTGTGTAGTAGTTGTAAGGCTGAAAACCACTGTTCAGGTATCACCTCCACATTAATGCTGCCAAAGGGTTAGGTACAAAGCATTCAATGCGATGGTAACAGTTTTGTCCTTAGATATTTTAGAACTCCTCCCTATCCTATGTTTCTGTAATGCTTATCCATACCAACAAAATTTCCTGAAATGTTCCCCTAGATGGCAAACCCCCTCTTCAGACCTCAGTTTTGGTTAGCAGAGGAGGCATTCATCCTTGGCCCACCCTCCTAGGCCCTTATGACCAAAACTAACTTCTTCATTTACTAACACGGACTCCCCTGACAATGTTTACTCCTCCTCGGATGACTTTGCGTCCTCGGATTGGGCCCTAGGCCTAATATATACATAGATAATGAGCTCCTGGGCCTAATACCCCTACAATAGCCCCTGGAGATTCTTCTTTCTGGCTCCTCGGGAAGAAAGAAGGATTTTGATGTCACTGCACTTACCTCTTGCTCATTACATGTCACCTCTAATTGCGTAGGTACCTTTTTAACTACTAAGGCTTGCTTCTAACGCTTCGACATACGAGACACGCCTTCATTAAATTTTTACAGCTTTCTACTCCCCACGTTCTATAGTGCAATACGGATCCAACGGCTAAGGATTTTGCTGGGAACTGAGTGGGAATTTTCCCGCTGCTAACTCCCTCTTTGATATAAATACCACTCAAATCAATCACTCATCTCACTTTAGCATTCATTTTATTTTAGCACACATACACTGAACCTACAAACTTTCTTAACTTACTCGTGCCCTTACAAATACCAAAATCCTATCCGAGAATACTTTTCTTCTTTTTATAAGTCTTCATAAACCTTTAAACTTTATTTTTATATACACTTTTCTTTTCTTTCTCTTTTCCTCCTCAACTCTTCTTCCTTCTAATTATCTTCTTACTATCTCTAAGTCTCTCTTAGGAATGGGTAGATTTGCTCATTTGGTAGACTCCGATGAGGGAATAGAGAGTTTTAGAGCTCTGTATTGTAAGGAAGGAAAATGGCATGAGAAAAGGCAAGAAAGAGAAGTAGTAATCCCAATGATTGCCTTCATAGAGGGCGAGATGAGAATTCCCATGGGCATCGTAACGTGGGATTACCTGAGGGCCTATAGGTTAGCTCCCACCCTGTGTGCCCCAAACATGTTTAGGATTTTAGGGAGTGTAGACACCCTTAATGAAAGGATGGGCTTAGGGCTTAGGGCTTACCCACTATGATATCAATTGGGTTAACAACCTCCACCACTTAAAGGGACAGGGGTATTACCTAAAATTCAGGTACCCCGAGGTTAGGCTCACTCAATGCCTCCCCGAATCCAACAAAGGCCTGACTAAGGATTTCTTAATCGTGTCAAGGGAATGGCATAATGGCCTCCCATGCCCGACAAGAAAGGGGTAACCAGGTGGGATGTTAGACCTAGAAAGATTATAATTTCATAGTTACTCCCTTCTCTTTTTCCTTCATTTGTGTTTGTACATAAAGCTTCCTTTGATTAGCATGATTTTCTGCTAACGGTGTTTTTTGTTTCTCCTGATGGTTTTGCAGATAGGAATGTGGCTATACCCAACTTCAATCTCGTGAGCCAGCTGATTTTGGATAAAATCTTGAAGGCTGAGGTGTTTGTCCACACATATGGCCAATTGAGGGCGGCCCATTTGATCTTGGACTACATTCCAATTTCCAAGAGCTTCCAGGTGCCAAAGTATGCCATTAAAGTTAGGGGTCCTCAATTGTATTGGATAAGTGTAGCTGCTCTAGGCTTCCTTATCACCAGTCCAATCCTAGAAGGTATTCTCACCACCATCCCCATACCAAAAGGCATACCCAACGTAGAGGCTTCCTCTTCCTGTCCCATCATCAAGGAAAATGAAGAAGAAAAAGAAGAAGAAGAAGAAGAAATAGTTGAAGTGTCCGACTTCGAGCACAACTTTGAGGTATTCAATCAACCACAATCTCCTGAAATTTCACCTGGTGACCTCATCTTTTCTTCCCCAACCCAATCTAGCCATTACTAAGAAGCTGCCAACACATTAGACGAGATGGGAATACAGTGCAAGCAGAGATCCACCATCCAAGAATTATTGGAATCTTAGCCTAAGAAGGCAGCCCAGACCAGGCTTCCCACTCCTCCACCAAAGGGGTGACCACCAAGCTACAGCCCCAGCCTGGGCCCCAAGCATAGAAGTGGATGGAACTCCTCTTCTTAATGACGCCTCAATCCGAGACTTCCAGCAGGGCACGGCTGGGTATGTTGCTAATGCTGTGGGGCACTCCTTACTGCTGCCAACGGACATAGTTGACCTCAAATCTATGAGGCAGCATGAGGTCTTCCTCAGCCTGAAGAGGGACCTGGCCATGGTAAGTCTTTTTTCTTTTTCTTTTTTTCTTTTTTTTAATTGTACTTTTCTTCCCTTCCAAGCCATCCACACCACATTTAGGGCCAAGGAGATGGTGAATTATTCCCATCAAAAGATGAAGGAAGAAGAGGGGAGACGGATAACGGCCGTAGATGCCTTTCACATGGTTGAAAAAAGTATTCAAGCGCTCAAGAGCAAGCTAACTGAGGAGGAGAGGGAAAGAAAAAGTGCTGCAGCTCCCTTGGACAATGCTGAGAGGCAAGTAGAAGGTCAACGGGTGCTTCTTCGCAACTCCGAGGACTAGCTGGCTGCCTCCAAGGAGCAGATCATTGCCCTGAAGAAAAAATTGGAGGAGGTCAAAAAGGCCAGGGAGGAGGCAGAGAAAGCTAGGGAGGAGGCTGAGCAGCAAGGGTATGACATAGGAGTGGCTGAGACAGAGGAAGCCCTTAGGGTTGAGGTCTTGGGGGTATGTAAGAACTACTGCCTCCAAGTATGGAATGAATCTCTCAATCAAGCTAGGGTTAAGGCTTCTTCTGTACTTAGGAAGGCAGAGAATGTCTACTACCCTCTAGTCATTCGTGCCTCCTCTAGCAGCTCCAAGGCAGACATATCTCTCGAGGTGGCAGATTTTGAGAAGAGCAGCCCCAATAAGGTATCTCCCTCCTCTGGCAGCCCTCCAAAAGTGGCCAAGTAGCATGGGGCGAATGGAAAAGAGGCCGAGGTGACTAAGGGAGTGGCTCCTAATGCCACTAAGCCCCCGACTACTCCCCAGGATCCTACCAAAGACAAGGAGGCACCTAGGATGGAGATTGTTCTTGCAACTCTTCCACTATCTGCCAAAGGTGACCCCAAAGGCACAAACCAAGGATCCTCAGAAGTTGCAGTCCCCTAGTCCAAGGCCCCGCCCCAAGGAAAAAAAGTAATAAAAAAGAAGTAGATTTTAGTATAGTTCTTTCTTCTTGTTCTTACTTTCAAAACTTGCACTCCAGTTGATCTTTTGTAAGCAATTTTCCTTTTTAAAAGGCTCAGATTAATGATAATTTACAAGTTTTTCCTCCATATTTGTGATATTGATGTCGATTTAACACAGTTTATGTTTTATTTAACACTTAGCTACCATGGAAATGGGATAAAGCTCCATTTAGTTTTCTGCATAAGTGGCAGCATAATTGCAGAGCACCTGTTCATATCAGGCCTTACTTAGTTTTCCATTTATCAGTAAGTCTAAGGAACTGGGGATGCTAATCAATTTTCAAATTGAATCATGGATATACTTTCAAATGCTTTAAGTGATGCTCGTGAGTGTTCATTTGATTATGTTATTATAGTAAAGATTTTTGCCACTTATCATGGCTGGTTCTACTTGATACTTAGATAAATGACAGAAAGTATGAACTTGCCCAATGTATGTTGTCCAAGGAACCAAGTATAACTAGGGTTCTGTTTAACCTTTAGAAAAGTGGTGTAAAGTATTAATTTACCCAAAGCATGTGGTCCGAAGAGCCAAACATGAACAAGGTTTTGTTTGATACTTAGGAAAATAATGGGAAGTATTAATTTACCCAAAGCATGTGGTCTAAGGAGCCAAACATGAACAAGGTTCTGTTTGATACTTAGAAAAATGATCTAACATATCAACTTACCCAAGGTATGTGGTCCGAGGAGCCAGGCATGACTAAGGTTCTATTTGATACTTAGAAAAATGATCTAACATATCAATTTACCCAAGGTATATCGTTCGAAGAGCCAGTAGGAAGTATTAATTTACCCAAAGCCTGTGGTCCGAGGAGCCAGGCATAGCTAAGGTTCTGTTTGATACTTAGAAAAATGACATGATGTATTAATTTACCCAAAGCATGTGATTAGAGGGACCAGATATAGCTAAGGTTCTGTTTAACATTAATTTACCCAAAACATGTGATTCGAGGAGCTAGGCATAGCTAAGGTTTTGTTTAACACTTAGAAAAGTAACTTAAAGCATTAATTTACCCAAGGTATGTGGTTCGGAGAATCAGGCATGACCAAGGTTTTGTTTGACACTTAAACAAATAGTAGAACGCATGACACGCAATATAATAAACCCAAATATGGTAAAGAAAGTTTTCATTAATAATAATAATACCTTTTTGGGTTATTTACATTCCAGGGGTGTCGTACAACCTTTTCCTCTAGATCTTCAAGATAATATGCACATATTCCAGCCACTGATGTGATACGATATGGCCCTTCCTAGTTGGGTCCCAATTTTTCCTATGCTGGGTTCTTTGCAGTTCCTAAAACCTTTCTTAAGACCAAATCTCCAGGTGCCAGTGGCCTTAGCTTCACATTAGCATCATACCTTTGCTTAAGCTTGTGTTGATAGTAGGCCAATTGGACCATGGCATTTTCTCTTCGTTCTTCAATTAAGTCTAAGCTCTTCTCCAATAACCCATCATTGCTGCTCAGAATGAAAGAACTCGTTCTCAGCATGGGGAATCCACTCTTTAAAGGAATAACCGTCTTGGCCCCATAAGTCATTGAAAAGGGGGTCTCCCCAATGGACTTACGAGGTGTAGTCTGGTATATCTAAAGGACGTGTGGCAACCCTTCTACCCATTTTTCCTTTGCATCGTCTAGCCTCTTTTTAAGCCCACTCACTATAACCTTATTGATAGCCTCAATCTATCCATTCCCTTGATGGTAAGCTGGGGTGGAATATCTATTTGTAACCCCCAGATCACAGCAGTACCTCCTGAAGGCTTTACTGTCAAATTGAAGTCCATTTTTTGAGATAAGGGTGTGAGAGATCCCAAACCGAGTGACAATATTTTTCCAAACAAATCTCTTGGCATCCACGTCCCTGATATTTGTCAATGGTTCAGCTTTAACCCATTTGGTGAAGTAATCTGTGCTGACTAGTAAGTATCTCTTATTCCCTGCTGCCTTAGGGAAAGGCCTTACAATATCCAAGCCCCATTAAGCAAAAGGTCAAGGGCTGGACAAAGGATTAAGGACCCCTTAAGATTGGTGAATGTTTGGGCCAAATCTTTGGCATTGATCGTACTTCTTCACGTACTCTTGTACTTCCCTTTGCATATTTGGCCACCAATATCCCTAAGTGAAGGCCCTGTAAGACAAAAATCAGCCCCCTGTGTGGCTTCCATAAATCCCTTCATGTAATTCTTTTAGGAGTAACTCAATTGCTTCAGGGTATATACACAGCAAATATGGTCCAGAAAAATAGCTTTTATACAAATTTTGGTCCTCGGACAGCCAAAACCGAGGAGCCTCCTCCGTACCTTGTGGCCTCAGACTTACTCTCAGGCAAAACATCTTCCTTAAGGAATAACACAATAGAGTCCATCCAGCTAGGACCCTGCCTTATTTAATGAATATGAAACCCATCTCCCCCTACTTTAATAGGTTTACGCAAGTCTTCCACAAGGATCATCCGAGGTAAACTTTGTGCCGAGGAGGTTGACAACATAGCAAAAGAGTTGGCATATGTATTTCTACTTCTAGGGATTTGTGACAAATTAAAAGATTCAAATCTATACTATAAGTGTCTAACTTGGTTCAAATATTCTTGCATTTTGAGATCTCTGGCTTCCAAATCTCCTTAAACTTGGCCTACAACCAGCCTTGAATCAGAGAAGATTTCCACTACTTTTTCCCCTACTTTCTAAACCATAGTCATCCCTACCAACAGAGCTTCATACTTAGCCTCATTGTTTGGGGCCGAGAAGCCCAATCTCAAGGATTTCTCAATTGTGATCCTCTCTGGAGATATCAGAATTAGCCCCAATATTCTTGCATTTTGAGATCTCTGGCTTCCAAATCTCCTTAAACTTGGCCTATAACCAGCCTTGAATCAGAGAAGATTTCCACTACTTTTCCCCCCATTTTCTAAACCATAGTCATTCCTACCAATAGAGCTTCATACTTAGCCTCATTGTTTGGGGCCGAGAAGCCCAATCTCAAGGATTTCTCAATTGTGATCCCCTCTGGAGATATCAAAATTAGCCCCACTCCAAATCCTCTGTGGTTCACTGCACCATCAACGTATACCTTCCAGGACAAAGTTTCTTGTAAGAAGATTGCACCAACCAATTTTCCATCCATGTTTTGCTTCTCTGCTCTCTCCTCTAGTGGGGTTTCAGTAAACTCGGCCACCAAATTGGTGAGGACCTGACCCTTGATAGAGGTGTAAAGGCAAGTACTTGATATCAAAGGCCCCTAGGATCATACCCCACTTGGCAATCCTCCCTGTATAATCAGCACTCTGAAGTAGAGATCTAAGCGAGAGCTGGGTTAAGATAACAACTGTGTGCGATTGGAAATAGTGGGGGAGCTTACGTGTAGCATGCACCACTGCCAGAATGGCCTTTTCCAATGGTAGGTAACAAACCTCGGCCTCATGTAATGACTTACTCACATAATAAACTAGCATTTGTACACCACTATCAACTCATACCAACACTAACCTCACCATGTGGGAGGCTACTACAATGTAAGCAAACAAAACCTCATCCACCTCGGGTCTAAACATAATGGGTGGCCGAGAAAGATACTCTTTCAATTGTTGGAAAGCCAGGACACACTCTTCGGTCCATTCAAATCCCTTCAACTTGTTCAACAACTAAAAGAAAGGCTTACACCTGTCTGCTGACCGAGAGATGAATCGGTTTAGAGCAGCGGCCATCCCTGTTAGCTTCTAGACCTCTTTGGGATTCTAAGGTAGCTGTAAATTGTTGATTGCCTTAATCTAGTCAGAGTTGATTTTAAGTCCGCGATGTGTAACTATGTACCCCAAAAATTTCCTTGATCCAACACCAAAAGAACACTTAGATGCATTAAGTTGCAACTTGTGTCTCCTCAAGATCTCATAGATATTCCTAAAGTCATTAACGTGCTCAAATTCCAACTTACTCTTGACCACCATGTCGCCTACATAAATCTCAATGTTTTTCCTTAGTCGTGGCTCAAACATCTTGGTCATCATCCTCTAATAGGTGGACCCCACATTCTTCAGACCGAAGAGCTTTACCTTGTAATGGTAATTCCCAATAGGAGTGAAAAAAAATTGTTTTCTCGTAATCATCCAAGGCTAAAGGTATCTGATGGTACCCTTGAAAGGCATCCAAAAAGCTCATCTGAGAATGGCCCACAGTTGCGTCCATTAGCTGATCAATCTGAGGCATGGGGAAGGGGTCCTTTGGATAGGCTTTGTTCAAGTCTGTGAAGTATACACATACCCACCATTCCTCATTCTTCTTCTTTAATAGCACTGTATTAGCCAACCATTCAGGGTAGAACACCTCTTTAATAGCTCCAGCCTGCTTAAGCTTGTTCACCTCTTCCTTGACAACATCAAAATGTTCCTTAAATGAGTGCTGAGGTGGTTGCTTTCTAGGGAGGATAGCTGGGTTGATATTCAAATAATGGCAAATGAATTCTAAATCTGCCTTAGGAGCCTCATAGGCATTCCAGGCGAACACCTCAATATTTCTCCTAAGAAACACTAATAGTTCTTCCTTCTCACAAGGAGACAATTGAGCTTCGACCTAAAAAAAACTTCTTCGGTTCACCATCTATAGCAATTTCCTCCAACCTCTCACACTTTGCCTCTCCTGACATCGCATCCGTATATAGGACCGGAATCCTTGATTGCTATGAGCCCCCCCTCAGCAAAGGCCGAGGACTCAGCTGCAAGCTGATGCATAATTGCAGCCACAAGGCATTGCCTAGCCATGGATTGACTCCCCACAAGCTTCTCAATCCGGTCCCCTGATGGATACTTCACCTTTAAATGCAAAGTTGAAGAAACAGCCCATAAGGCATGAAGCTAAAGTTTGGCCACAATAGTCGTGTAGGGAGAGTATGCATCCACCATAATGAAGTCCACTTCAACCACCTCTGAACCTGCCTGCATGAGCAACCTAATCTGACCCCTTGGGATGACAATTTTCCAATCAAAACTCACCAAAGGTGAATCATAAGCTATCAGATCCTTAGGCTTTAAGTTCAGCCCTCTGTATAAGTCAGGGTACATAATATAAGTCAGGGTACATAATCTCTACACCACTGCCCTGGTCTACCATCACCCTCTTCACATCATACCCTCTTATTCTAAGGGTGACCACCAAAACATCATCATGTGGCTAGATGGTTCCCATCTTGTCCTCGTCCAAAAAACTCGGCACCGGTCAAATCTCGACTCTAGCTCTCTTCAGCTCAGAATTAGAGTCCTCAGATGGTAGCCGAGTTATAAACATCACCCTGGAAGGATGAGAACCAGTCCTCCTAAGTGCAACAAAGATGACATTAATTGTGCCTAACGGGGCCTTAAAGAAGGATTCCCCTAAGCCCTTGACCTTGATTGGTCTTCTTGCCCATTGGGCCGATACAATAACTATTATAACCTTCCCTCTATAACTAGTTGCTCTAGATGGTTCCACAGAGTTCTACAGTCCTCGGTGGTATGCCCCCGCTCCTAGTGGTATTAGCAATGAAGACTTTGGTTACGCCTCATGGGATCTCCTCCCATCTTGTTTAGCCATTTGAAGTATGGCTCGTTCTTGATCTTCTCCAAGACTTGATGCACTAGTTCTCAAAACACAGTGTTAACCACCTGAGGAGCCATAGACCCAGACTATCCAACAAAATCCCTTCTGGGTCTGTTACCATTGTAGCAGTCTGACCTAAAATCCCTCCTCTCTTGAGGGATAACCTTACCCTTCCCCTTACTTTGCTATTAGTCTTCCTCAACCTTCTTGTATTCATCAATGCAGTCCATGAGCTAATGCACACTCCTTACCGGCTTCTTGGTCAAGGATTTTCTCAAATCATGCTATGTAGGCGGGCCGACCTTGAAGGTCCTTATAGCCACGTCATCAAAATCCCCATCAATTTCATTAAACATCTCCCAGTATCTATCCGAGTATGTTTTCAGGGTCTCACTCTCTCGCAGGGACATGGATAATAAAGAATCTAAGGGCTGAGGAACTCTACTGCACGTGATAAAACGAGATCCAAACATCTGAGTGAGGTCCTTGAAGGAACCAATGGAACTTGCTCCTAGGCCATCAAACCACCCCATGGCCACAAGCCCCAAACTGGAGGGGAAAACCTTGCACATCAAATCTTCATTCCTGGAGTGCACAACCATTCTCTGGTTGAAATGGCTCACGTGCTCCATAGGATTTGTTCAACCATTGTACATGGTGAACGTGGGCTGAGTGAACTGCCAAGGACGTCTCCCTCTCTCGATTCTATGCGTGAAGGGTGACCTGGAAATTTGGCTGAGTGCTCTACTCATAGCATCATTCCCCAAGCCTTTGGAAGATGAATTTCTATTTTGCGCTCATGATGGTAGTTCTCATCATACGAGAAAGACTCACTAGGAAAAGTCCTTAATTTGCGTCTATAACTACCATCCTCTTCACCATCAGAAGAGAAATCAGAAATTGGGGGAGTTTGCCTTCTTCATTTGTGGTGCAACTTCCTCTTTAAATGATCAATCTCTAGCTGCATGTCCTTAGCATTTTTCTCATAAGAAACGTGGTTCTCGCCCCGAGACTGGCTCCTAGTAGTATAGGTAGTATGCACACTCCCCTTTCGGTTTCTTCTTTGTTCAAGATCATGAAAGTGATCTTGATGCTAAGACCCCATAAATTCTACCTAGTAGGGACCTAAACCTACCATAGTTGGACGTTAAACTCACTACAACATCAGAATTTCCCACAAATGGCACCAATTGTAAAGATGCAATTTGGGTCCCTAGCTTAAGTGATGAATGAACTTAGGCCCAAAAATCCCAATACAATGAATTTGTAGAGAGTGGGTTGGAAAATTAGGGTTTAACGAGTTGGACAACAAGTATAATGGATTCAGGTGACAAAAAAGGGAAGATAAACTGGCTTAATCCAAAGAAAATTGTACTCGGCACAGTCCAAGGAGATCAATTCTTATATATTTCTTTCACGTTTGATTACAAAGTCAGTTCCTGATGGCTACAATGTTTTTCTCTTAGTTTCTCGATCCCCTTCTCTTATTGCCTCCTTTTTTTTTATATATTCTCTTCCACTTTCATCTTTACCCTCCACGTACAGGCCAGATGGTAGGTGTTGATACTTGTCCCATCAGCACCTTCCTGAAGTTTATCGATCCCCTTCCCTCATTCCCTCCTTCTTCTTTTATACTCTCTTCCCCTTTCATCTTTACCCTCCATGTGCAAGCCAGATGGTTGGTGTTGATACTTGTCCCATCAGCACCTTCTTGAAATTTTTGTGTAGTAGCTGTAGGGCTGAAAATTACTGTTCATATATCACCTCCACATTAATGCGACCAGAAGGTTAGCAGCAAAGCATTCAATGCGGTGGTAGCAGCTTTCTCCTTAAATATTTTAGGACTCCTCCTTGTCTTATATTTCTGTAATGCTTATCCACACCAACAGAATTTCCTAGAACGTTCCCCTGGATGGCAGACCTCCTCTTCGGACCTCGACTTTGGTTAGCCGAGGAGGCATTCATCCTCGGCCCACCCTCTTGAGCCTTTATGACCAAAACTAACTTCTTCATTTACTAACACAAACTCCCCTGACAATGTTTACTCCTCCTCGAACGAGTTTACGTCCTTAGATTGGGCTCTAGGCCCAATAAAAACATAGATAATGAGCTCCTGGACCCAATACTTCTACACTATCAATTTGTGCTTTCAATCTCATTAATATCTATCCCATCAATTCTAGCCCATACTTAACTTGTTGAGACGTTTCTTTTTTAGACCCATTCCCTAACAATTATATTATTTTGGGCTCATTGGGCTATCATCCACTATATTCTATACTTAGTGGGCTGAAGTTCAAAATCTAGTCCTTACATATACTTTTATATGTTAGTGTTACTTGTAAGTGTATAATTAATTTTGTTCACAAAAATTCAAGCAAACATAAAGTATCCAACTGAATTTTTTTTTTTTTTTTAATAAAATTTATTAGAGAAAAGGAATTACCACGACTTAAAGGTAACAAAAATGGTAATGTTTGTCATGCTAAGTATAATTTTTTTTTTTTTTTCTAAAGTATTGTTAATGTTGAACATTTAAAGTTTTAACATATTTACATCACAATTAGTCTATATTATCATTCAAACTTACTATATTTTAAAGATCATAGTAATGAATATATTGTCCTTTTTAATTAATAATAACTATTTTATATCATTATTTAATGTGAGGAAGCAAAATCCATTGGGAGAATTATTTAAGTCACAGCATTAATACTTAAAGTATTAAACATTATTGTGTAAACTTGCATATAATTTCAATATTTAACATAAAATAATGTACTTACATTCAAATATAAAATTAATTATATATTTAAGACGTGATATAATGAAAAAAAAAAAAACATTAAGTAGACTAAAAAAAAAACAATAACACTTCACTACATATACACCAATTCGTATTTCATTAGTGTAAATAAAGTATAAACTTTGAAACTTTAAATTTTTGTGTACATGTTGAAATCAGAAAAATATGTATACTCTTATCCCTTTTGATTATGTTTTTCCTCTTCTTAAAACTTTTAACTTTACATGTTAGATTTCAAAAATAATTTGTAGCTCAAATTTTGGTTATGACTATTATTATATCGATATTTTCTCTTTTATGTGTAGCACATAATAAAAAAAAATGAAAAAAAATGGGATGAACATAAAAAAATCATTTGATTGCTAAATAAAGTTTATGGTTAACAACATGTTTATGTTGGGGTTTAGGAAATTGCTTGTTAGGGCAAATTTCTCTAAAGGTACACGCAGTTAAGAATCTCCTCCTTTAGAGAAGATATGACTTATGAATCATTGCCTTGGTAAGTTTCTAGTAAATTTTTCATTTTTCATGCATGCTTTTCTGTTATTTTGTATCCCATAGTTGGAATTTTTGCTTGTACAATCCAATCATAATCCTCAAAGGTTACGTAACTTATCGTTTTCATCGACAATTAAAAGTACATGGACGTGACAAATCCCTTGCTAATGGCATCCTCCTTAAACTATTCAAAATTAGATTAGAAGATTTTGGCTAGTAGATCTGGCAGATCTTATGGAACTTGTCTAGGTAGAAGCCCATTTCTAATTTCATTGCACCTAGGATTGCTTGTCATTGTTATGGATAAATCATGCTTGCCAAACTTTTGACCCAAAGACATAGCCCCTTGAAAGCGTTGAGCCCTTCCTATGAATGATGAAGGTAGAACAGTTCTACATCCCACATTCCCACGAATCGAAGGAAGGTTCACGAAGCATACGGTGTCAAGGTCGATGTTGATCATATCTATGGATACGTCATCATTCCGTCGTTTTGAACGATGTATGTGCTATTTGGCCCTGTCTCACTGCAGTGAGCCTGTGACAGAGGGGCCGTTTTGTATTTATGTCTTGTTTATATATGTGTAGTTGATGATGATGATGATGATGTTTAACTAGCGGAATCCTAAGCGTTGATTTTCTTTAGAACTTTTTAACTTTGTAATGTAATGAATTTTTGTTTTGCAATCAAGGAGCTGCGAATTGCAAAGCTCTATCTACTTTTTGATTTCAGAGTTCAATACTGTTTTAAGTGTTTTCTTGTTAGTGTATCAAAATCTGAATTGCTATTGGTTTTTGTATATAGGTTCTAATTAGTCTCTAATAGTTGAATAAGAGATTTGGGGTTCAATTCCTGCCAACACAAAAAACCGATTGGTATTTTAGTTTGATAATAAAAAACTATCATCACTCTCTCATAGAAAAGAGCGTTTTCTTATTATAGTGTATCAAAATGTGAATTGCTATTAGTTTATGTGAGAGGATTAATATAATAGTTAAAGAGAGGTACTACATCCACAATATTTTTACAACATTTTCACAACAAATCATAGGTGATTAGTTTTTATGGTTCAAATTTGAACCTAACACAAAGATTACTTTTTTGCCCCAACAATAACAACCTGCTACTTAAGATTTGTTATAAAAATATTGTGAAAATGTCGTGGACATATCATTTCTCATAGTTAAATAGTTAGTTCATGATTGGTGGTAGGATCTGGATGAGCCAAAAGCATCTTGAGTTTTGGTTGTGGACTTTCTATGCGTTCATGCTTTAAAAAAATCTTCAAAAATTGAGATGACATTAACATATGCCAAGTCTCTAATTTTTCTATGATTCATAGCTTCTAGTCCATACAACTTGTTTCTAAATTCAAATTCCACAAAAAGGGGATAGCGTCCGAAGATGCAACCCAGTATTTGTTTGTTTTATTATTTTGGGTAAATTGCAAATTACATTTCTAAAGTTTGGAGGTGTTCGAATTTTACACATGTAGACACTCGATTTTGCACCCATAATTTAATCTTCGAAGATGGCTAGAATGACCATTTGTACACCCGAAAAAATCATTGTTGCATTACATGCATTAATTAATTTATTGCATATCAAAAAATTGATCTTGAGATTCAAATGGTCACGACGATATGCCCGATTCTTAAATCAGACTATCAGATTGAAAGATATTACATGATCAAGGTTTCACAATATGCAAACATTTTGTTTGGGCGGAACCAATCACGTAGGATTAATTTAAATTAATTTTGATTGGTTAAACAATTAAAATTAATTAAATAATTTTGTGATTGGTTATTGGTTAGTGTCAAAAATAAGCCTGCTTGCATGGGAATAAAGTGGATAATTAGATGACAAAGAAATTGTAGATAATTAAGTCTTTTTAGAATATTTATCTATTAGATAATTATTACTTTAAAGACCTAAATATTCTGAAAAATGGATTAATTTTTAGTATATGAATTAAAAACGCATCTAGGTGCATTTCCTCTCAAAAATCCTCAAAAAAGAGTCCAAATTGAACCAAAATTGAAAAGGGGGCTCGGTACCCAAGAGGGCCTGTCGGTACTCTTGAAGTGCCGATTGGCCCAAATACGTGGCCCAACCTAGGAACCTCCTAATTAAGATAAAACCTATATTTTTTTGAATTTTTAGAGATAAGGACGCATTCCAATTCGTATCTGATCTCATTCAACTTATTTTTAAGCATCCCAACCTCTATAAATAGAGGAAAAAGTTATTTTTCTTATGTTATTCCATAAATATATGATGCATGCATAATAGATTTGAATTATGAATATGAATCCTCTTTTAACCAAAAATCCCATTTTTTATCCCTTACCAAAACCAATCTGATTTTCATTCATCAAATTTCATTTTTCTCAACCTTACAAATTTTTATTAACCAAATCCCATTTTTTTATCCTTTACAAAATAGATCTGATTTTTGTTCATCAAATTTCATTTTTTTTCTCAACCTTACAAAACAGCTCAGATTTTTCTTTGAGAAGATGGCATATTCATAAGACGAATTTGTTTAAATTAATTTTGTCAAGAAATTGTTTGTTACATATATTACAACAAATCATTCAATGTCATACAAAAGAGTATATAATGGTCATTAAAGTCTAGAAGACCAGACTCTATCTAGGCGGAATGGGTGTCTAACACCTTCCCATTCAGTAACCTAGCCCCTGAAGTTAGGTTTTTTGGATAAGTAGACTAGTGTTTTGTCTTTCATTTTTGGTAGATTGTAACTAGAACCAAAGTTTTGTAATTTTTACATAGATTGTATTAGGTCCAAAGCCTTGTAAAGTTATTCTACCATGATGTGATTGTATTTCTATAATCAATTAATAACATTCAAAGAATTTTTGGACATGTAATTGTATTTTATTTTTTCTTATTTTTTTTTCTTATTTTTTTTATAAAAAAAATAAATAAATAAGTGGCGACTTTACACAATTACCCCAAAAGAGAGGTGCCCTAAGCACCCAAATTTCTTTTTTGAGAGCACCCCCGCAATCTCTCACAACACCCTTTAGTGTCAGAATTTGGATTTTACTTCCTAAAGTTTTGCAAACACCTCCAAACTTTTGGGGGGTAAAATTCAAATTCTGAAACTTCAAACTGTAAAATCCAAATACCCCCAAACTTTAGGGGTGTAATTTGCAATTTACCATTTACTTCGCGGAAACAACAAAAACAACCATCTCGCTCTTTCCTTCTCATAATTCACCCCAAAACTTAACAATTGAGTGCTTAACATGTTGAACTTGTTGAGATGCTCCAACAAATTTGAATCTTCATTATATGCAAATTATAAAGTTGCTTCTTCACATACAACTTGTTCGTTAGATTCTCTCATATAAAGGACCTTCTAATTATTCCCAAACTTCCTTAGTGGTCTTTGCTTCTAGTATGTTGTGAATGACCTCAGGCAAAAATACCATTATAGTTTATATATGTTTGGTCACTGTCAATTTAATCATGTACGTTATTTTAACTTGTTGAGTTTTTTTTTTTTTGGAGAAGATTTTAACTTGTTGATTTGGTTCTTATATTTTTGTCAAATTGGTTCATGTTTTTGTTGTTTTTTTTTTTTTTTTTTATAATAAAATTGGATGTAGGCTTTTTAGCCCCACCTCACTTAATTAGTGTTAAAAACTTAGTTTGTATAGCTATGTATTTAAATGTATGAATATTAAGACTTTGTTTTATTGTGATATTATCTTGTTAAACACTTTGGATAATATTATTAAGTCACTGCTAAAACTTAGTTTGATTTGATGTAATAAATTTAATTGTAATTTCAAATATATTAATAATAATAAAACAAGTTTTATAAAATAAAATTAAAAAAAAATTGCAATAGGTGTGAGGTGGGGTGTTAGTCATGTGACAAATTAACAAGAAGTAAAGTTTTGCAAAATGAAGTAAGATAAAACCATGTAGGGTGAAGGTAAAGACCTCATCCTTTGGCCCTATCCTGCCCCATTCCCTTCCAAAATTTGAATGGAAGATTTGAATCGAATAATTTTGAAACTTAAAACTCAATTAAACGAAAATAAAGTTAGAAGACTGAAATGAATCCAATCAAATTTAAAGGTTGCAAATTGCATTTTAGCTAATGCAAGAAATTATACCCAAGCTCACCCTAATAACTCCTTTAGCAAGAGTCTGTTTCTTTGTGCAGGACCTGTAGGTGTCTAACGAAATAATTACATTACTCTATTTAAATGACATAGGAAATACAACGTGGTCCAACACTGATTTTCGAAGCACTCCAACCTGTTTCTGCAAAATTGCCTCTTCTTAGAAAGTGATCCTTTGGTTTTGTTGAAGCTATCCCCACCTTAACTTTTCCATATTAATGAATTTCTAACCAACTCAACAAAATTGCCATTAAATTTAAAAGCATAAAAGTTAAAATATATATATATACACACACAATGTCTAATACACTAACACACAAAATACATACAATTCAGTTTTTGAAAGTGTCTTGAAGAGACAATTTCAGTTAAAAAACGGAATTGAGTATAAATTGCTAAACAAAACCATCTAACTTTGGTAAGGAAATTCTTCCATTCGTGCATTACATCATGGATTACTTATCAATTATCATGTAGCTACACCTTTTCTTTTCTTCTTTCTTCACTTTAATACTTTGCTTTCACTTCATATATGTCCACGACCCGGTTTTTACCACAAAATTCAGTACAATCTTTCACTTTCATTTTTTTGTATTTTTGGTGCAGGTTTCTCGACGGTTGTTTATTCGCTATTCGATTCATTTTTGTCCTTCAAACAAAAGGTACCAAAACTAAATATTGGTAAAGTTTTATATTGGATTGACAATGTTTTTGTCAATTCCGTGACCCTGTTGACAGATTGGAAAGGAAAAAACGAAGGATGATTGGTAAAATTTCAAGAAAACATAGTTTAGTAACTTAAAAGTTTTGCTAACTCTACTTTTGTTTTATGATTGAGGATGTCTATTACAGATTGATTGTCTAAAATTTGGTTTCTTTAAGTTTAATACTAATACAATTTTTGGCTGATCCATTAGAAGGAAAAATAAAATAGCATCAAGCTTTCACCCAGTGAAACCAGTCTTTTTATTTTTATTGGGTGCTTTTTAACTTTGTACTTATTCTATTTCAATTTTACTTGGATAGACATCAAGCATGGCGTCCAAATATTATGCAGGTGATGGAATTACTGTTCACAACCAATGCTAGTAGTTAGATTCCATGCTAGTCATTAGTGTGATGGTGGTAACTATAGCTTTACCATTAACAATGTGTTTTAAATATCTATTTTTTTTAGTATCATTGACAATTACAAGAATTATGATATAGATTATCTGTAGCTGTAATAAATAAATTATGAGATTTATTTTTTGGCAGGCTAATATGTTCTGTAGCATATGCGAGGAGAAGAACATTTTTTCAATGATTGCTACAAGAACATTACTTTGTTTTGTTGTCAGACCTTTTTTTCTTAGAATTTTACAGTGTATTTAACTTCGAACATGGTTTGTAAGGCCTATATTGAATTGATTATATTTTATTGATGTGTATCATTGTTATTGTGGTGTGCCAGACTCAATTATAGGAAGGCCCTTGTTTCATGCAAGTTATAACTTCTAATATTGGGTGCCTTTTTTCTTTTTCTTTTTTGGGTCCAAATTCAATGTATTCTGTTCTTAAATATAAATTGGACCTTGATATGTGCCCACAATTGCAGTGTAGTTATGACTATAATCAACTGTGGTTAATGTGCTTGCATTCAGGCTTTCACGCCAATTTAGAAGCATTAGCTATTAATAATTGATGAGGAAATTGTGAAATCACCTCACAAATTAATATCAATTGGCTCAAAAAATAATTAAAAGAAATGAAAAGGTCATTCTGATGCAAATTCATTAATGCAATTGAATTGTCGTTCCTATTTGTTACATGCCTAATCCTGAGTTTGAACCATCACTTTTCTCTAAAGTTCCTTTAGAACCAGAAAGTCAGATAAATTCTGCCTTGCTGAACTGAACAAACACTGCAGTTTCATCGAAGTGGTAGACAGAAGTTACAGAGATCGGGCCAATAAGACTTTAGACATACATTCTCTTATCTCCCTTGCCTTGAGTTTGGATGGGAATCCCCATATTAGACCAGTATCTCAAACAAAATATTTGGGTACTTCTTTTTGAAGTTAAAAAGGTTCCCCTCATTCTACAACCTTATTACCAGTACGTATTAAAATTAATAATGTCTCCATTAATCCAACTGAGATGGCTGCATGCCTGCACAAAGATACATCCTCTTCAAATTCAACAACAAAATCCCAAAACTAGACACATCAGTCTTTGTGCTCAAATTATCTGGGGTCACATAGCCAAGCCAGGGTCTAAATACCCCAGAAGAAGAAGAAGACATCTAATGGCAACTCTTAAATGAAGAAGAAGAAAAAAAAGGTTGCATTTCTATAGAGTTTATAATCCTAGTGACCAATACTAAGCATACCAAAATAATTATTTCCTTCGTCCCAGTTTGTTTGTCCTTTATTTATTTTGGGATGTCCCAAAATATTGTTATGTTTCTAAAAATAAAAGTCATTAATTTATTAATGTTCCTATTATACACCCCTATTTTATTTTCAAAACTATTTAAAAAGAAAACTAACAAATATTTAAAAAATCAATCTAATTGGGGCACATTTTTAATTGCCTCATTAAGAACAACTCTTTTAAAATAAATAAATAAATAAAACTGATAAATTTATTTAAGGGTAGTTTTGTAAACTTATACATTTTTATAAGGCAGACAAGACAAGAAATGATGTTCCCTTAAAAAGTTTGACTTTTTAAACAAGACAAAAAAAATTAAATCTGTTCCAATTTGTTTGTCCTGTTTGAAAAGTCAAACTTTTTAAGGGAACATCATTTATTGTCTTGTAGATTCAATTTGTTTGTCCTATTTGAAAAGTCAAACTTTTTAAGAGAACATTATTTATTGTTTTGTCTGCCTTATAAAAATGTATAAGTTTACAAAACTACCCTTAAAAAAATTTATTAGCTTTTTTTTTTAAGAGTTATTCTTAATGAGGCAACTAAAAAAGTGTCCTAGTTAGATTGATTTTTTAAATATTTGTTAGTTTTCTTTTCAAATAGTTTTGAAAATAAAGTATGGGTATAATAAGAACATTAGTAAATTAATGACTTTAATTTTTAGAAACATGACAATATTTTAGGATATCATAAAATGAAATAAAAGACAAATAAACTGGGCCGGAAGGAGTACAATAATGTCTTATTTCAAAGCAACATTATATAAACATGATCTATAGAGAGATCTACTGACCTTTATTTTTATATATATCCGTCAAAGATGGGTTGCAGTCACGAAAATTGCTTTCCATATTATATTTCCACAGCGTGCTTAGGGTCTAATCTTTTTGGTTTATAATAAGCTATATTAATTTTATTTGTGGCTAACTTTGTTCCTTTCTTCAATATAATATACAATTTGTATGGAGGCAAATATTGCATAAGGATAACAAAGTGATCCTTTGTTATCTAATTATTTTTTCCCAACATTGGTTCCTGAATGTAGCTTGGAAATTTGCACTTTTGAATAAGAAAAGAACCCCAAATTCTATTATTATATGTTGTAATAAAATGAGTTTGAACAAAACCTTCATTGCTATTTCAATTTTCAAGTGGATGATAGTTCTTTCTTGATGTGGTGTACAATTACCAGATCGATCTTATGCTTGTTAGGTTTTAATTTTCTGAAACTTCTTGTAAGAATCATATATTTATATAAATTGAATGAGATCGCTCGTGTAATAGGTATAATGATTACGAAGGCAGAAGCAATATTCGCAGGTGGTAGGCAGTGCATTTGTTTATTATTAAAGTAGGGAAAATGTGAATTTATTTTTATTTTTATTTTTAAATATCAAAGTAATATACCATGATACATTAAACATGTTCTTCCACTAAAAGCTTTGTAATTTAATTAACACCTCATGATTTTTTTAATAGAGACAAGCATGCCACAAATTTCCTTCCCTCAACAATCGAATTATGAAAAATAAAATAAAATAAAACCCTAAACATTATTGGTCTATAATGTGGCCTAAGATAGAAGGATGTTTTTATGATCTCCTCCTTTGTAATTCGATGTTTTAAGGAGGGCCATTAGCAATATTTTTTTTATGAAATTATAAGAGGGAGGAGGGAAATCTTTAAAAGCAAGGGGGAGTGGGGGCCCATGGGCCCCTTCACAATGTTAAGAATTCGAATGCAGTTACACAGGATGTAAATTTTATAAAGTAAAGCCCTATATTTACACAATTTAATTATCTTTTCTCCTAATATATGATGACTTTGTGGAGCGGCAGAAAGGCTTATATAGCTGTAAGCCTGTAAATAAATAATTTAAATAATAAATAAATAAATAAAAAGAGAGAGAGAGAGAAAGATAATACTCTATAGGCAAAACTCACACTTTTGCAAAGTCGGAGAGAGGTTATGCTAGGTAATCTTATATCAAATGTTTTTATGTTTTTTTTTTTTGGGAAGGATTGATTTCCAGATTTAAGAGGGGTTATGGTAAGTAATCTTATATCAAATGTTTTTTTTGGAATGATTGATTTCCAGACTTAAACTCTCCACCTATCATTGAGTTGTAAATATGAAAAAATGTAAAAAAGGGATGAGGTAGGGCATGGGTGAAATTAGAGATGGAGTCACTCTTCCATCTCTAAATATAGTAAATATTTTATGATATATACTTTAGAATACACGCACTATCTTAGGTAGACTTAGTTAGTGGCTACATAGCAATTATTACATAATAAAGTTAAATGCGACACACATACTACATATTGTTCAATGACTAATGTACATATTACAGTTAATTAATTAATATCATAATGAGAACTTATAAATTTATAATTAGTGATTTTGTATTAAGACAAAAATTACTTTTGAGTCTTTTCATTTGTTGATATATTGTTAATACTAAATGAATGGTAATATGGATTTTCATCCCCCCTAATTGAAATCTTGAGCTCCTCTATGTGTAAAACGTATAACTCAACGAGATTTCTTGCCCTCCTCCACACACACATCCTTAATTTTTTTGTTAATTTATATAGTTAACTTAAAAAATACATTAGATCTTAAACTCATAAGGAATTAAGTGCTAATAAAACGGCTTCCTTTTTTTTGAGTTTATTTTGAGTTTACTCTCTTCTGACGGCCAATTTAGTAAAGGAGACAGATGAAAAGACTATAATAAGAAAATTGTGAACTAAAATAGGAAATTCTAAACTCAAAATATCAAAATAAAAAAATAAAAATAAAAAGAGTCAAATTTTAAGGATCAGTATAATATAATCTTACTTAAAAAAATAAATTGAGTAAAAATAAGCCTATACCTTTATTAAAAAGTGACTTTCAAAAAGACTTGCGCATGCATATGTAGGAAGAGAAAAAAAGAGAGGACTCAGATCAATCAAGGTATTTCGGCAAGGCAAGCATTAATTTGCCATTACGCACGACGAGCAAACCAATATTATATCCTCATCCCACTTACATCAAACTTTTATGGTAAGTTTTCCAAATTTCAATAATAATATTTACAATTTCAAATTCATTATCGTGTTCTATTCTATATTTAAGCATTTATTGGTTTTACACGTTTTACAGCTCTATTGTTGTTATTATCTAGTTTAAATTTTATTATTTTCTAGCTTTATATTTTGTTATTTCTATTTCAAATTTATTATTTTTCGATATTAGTTGTATCTCTCCACGCACACTTTTTATTGTTGTTCTTGCCTGTGTCTTGGGGAAAGTGATTTCAGATTTCACCCTTTATTTTTGTTAAAGATTAGAAACAAAAACAATCACCTTAAATAAAACAATTCACCCAATCCAGTTTTTGTAAAAAAGCAGGTCCATACTGTTGTTTGCTTTTCACCAAAATTTAAGTTCATGCCCATCACTCAATAGATAAATGCGAGAGAGCTGTAGAACTCTCCAGCAACCAAAATGAATGACACCAATCTGGGTTTGACACTAAGGATGACCGATCAGCAATGAAGCAGAGGATTTAAGCGGATCGATGGCCACCAAAGTCCGATTGAGAAATACTTCTCCTCTTCCTTTTGATCCATGCCCTCCACCACACAGCATTTACTTCCGCCCCAAACAAACCCCAAACAAACTTTTACCCTTACCCACCCAATCCAGTTNGGAAATTCTAAACTCAAAATATCAAAATAAAAAAATAAAAATAAAAAGAGTCAAATTTTAAGGATCAGTATAATATAATCTTACTTAAAAAAATAAATTGAGTAAAAATAAGCCTATACCTTTATTAAAAAGTGACTTTCAAAAAGACTTGCGCATGCATATGTAGGAAGAGAAAAAAAGAGAGGACTCAGATCAATCAAGGTATTTCGGCAAGGCAAGCATTAATTTGCCATTACGCACGACGAGCAAACCAATATTATATCCTCATCATCCTCTATAAATATTAAATAATACTATACAACAAATTAAAGAAAGTAAGTGGAAATACTGAAATAGGGGAAGAGAAAAACCAGTTAAAACCCACACATTGGGAATGGGAGAGAGAGTTTACGGAAGCCATTGATGGGAAGGGTCAGATATACATTAATTTGGTGATGGTTTCCATAAGGGCCTTGAGCTTAATTTATAGTGGAAAGGGTCCCTTAACTTCTTCTTTTTCTGTTTAATTAATGTTTTTATATTGGTTGTAGTTGGAAATAACAAAGGTTACCAATAATATAATTTGTGGCTTTGGGCATACTTTTTCAGCCTTGCTTGCCAAGGCATGATTTCTCTGTTTGTCTTCATTATCATTTAATATTTATGGCTTGGTAGGCAAGGCAGAAAGTATATAAAATATAGAAAAAAAAAGAGGACACTTTCCAGCAAGTAAAGCTCTAATATTTGACCTTCTCGTCTGTTAGAGGCGGCCAGCAATTTTCCTCTAAGGTTTCGTTACTTTTGACGAAGATATAAATATAATACTGTGGTTTGCTCTTATGGGCAGAAGTAATGGTTTGATTATAGTTTGAAGCATACTTTATTTGGTTTGCTCATATAGTGTGTAATGGCAACCTTCATGCCTTGTCCCCACACACACACACACATCCACACACACAGATATATATATATATATATATATTCTTTTTTCATTATTTTTTTTTTTTTTTTTTTTTTTTTTGGGTGAGTAAAAGGTAATATAATTAAACAAAACTACAAAATACAAAGTCTCGGGTATGAATTACTCATAGTATCTAAAAATAAAAGATACAAAATAAAGAAAAAGGGGTGCGAATACAAAATAAAGCTGTCACTACCAGGAGGTCCTTCCTTTGCCAAAAGATCCACGCATTTATTTCCTTTGCTAAAGGTGTGGTGAATGCAAGTTTCCTCAAAAGACTGGAGAAGGGACCTACAATCAAAGATCAAAGCACTACAAGGGTGAGATGAATCATATAAGGCATCATGTGATGTAAGAATTGTGTCTAATTCAATGATGAGCTTCCTTAAACTTAGATTCTTTGTTAAAATCAGCCCATCATGGAGACCCCAAAGTTCTGGAGCCATGGAATGAGCGATCCCTATGTGTTTAGAGAGGCCTCCAACCCAATCTCTCATAGATAGGGCTGTCCACGGGTCGGTCTAGGTCGGGTTTGTACCTAACCCGGAACCAACCCGATTCACTTCGGGTTTCTCATGCCTAGACTCGCCACTGACTGATGAACGAAGTCGGTTTAGGTGGTCGGATTTTCATCAAGTACAAATCAATTCTCAATCGCTTTCGAGTTGTGAGAAAATCTGCCGGATTTTGCCAAAAGCTGTCGGATCTGGCGAGATCTGACTAGATCTTGACAAGATCTCGGCAGATCTTGAAAAGATCAGGCTGATCTTGGTGAGATCTGGCCAGATCTTGATGAGATCTCGGCATATTTCACAGAAATCAGGCCTAATCTCGACAAATCGAACAGAAAATCGATGACTTTCCAATCAGATACTGTCAAGTCGGTTGAAAATCGGTTTCTCAGCCTCAAACCCGCCATTTTCGGGTTCAAGAGGCAAAGACCCACCGCCGACCCGTCACCAACATCGGGTTAGCCAGATCAAACAGTTCTTGCGGGTGGGTCGAGTCTCAGTTTTTCGTGGACAGCCCTACCCATAGAGTTTCTAATAATCCTGCTAGTATTTGCTTTGCCCTGGTTGCCATTCACCAAGCCGTCAGTGTTGAGTTTAAAGAAACCCCAGGGAAGGAGGTTCCAGCTGATATGGACACTTCCACAATGAGGTTTTCCCTCCTTGATTGGTAGAAAGAAGAATATATCGATGGAGAGAGCTTGGATCTTCTTCAAGATTTCACTTGTTACAAAGGCTTTATTTTCCATGACAAACTTATTTCTAGCTGTCCAAATAGTCCAAATTGCTATAGGGAAGGCTACGTTCCAAGGGATGTTGGGAAGGAAAAGGGTAGTGCCGAAATAGGATGCCATCTTTTTTATCCAATCTAGGATTTGAGGAGAGTGAAAATCTTGTTGTCTTGGGAGGTTTCCAAGGTTTGCCCAAATGGGGTATACTATAGGACAGTCTCTGAGGACATGTGGCTTTAGAGAGAATTTTCCTTTTGAGGAGATCTTTTGTGGGAAGACAATTATGACAAGCTAACAATAAGAAGGTAGTGATTTTGGGAAGGGTGGGCAGTTTCCAAAGCCATTTTCATTTGGAAGGGATGGGGTGGTTGGGATCAAGGTTGAGAGCTACAAGATAAGCTCAATTCGAGTTGAAGTGGCCATTTGGAGAGGGGAGCCAAAAGAATTTGTCGGGTGAGAAGGGTGTATGGTTTTTGTTTCATTGCTGAGAAAATAGAACCTCAAAGAAAATTTTGACTTCTTGTTTTTAAAAATTAAGGTAATTAAAAGCTGTAGAAACTACATAAGTTTGAGATGATATCAATTGGTTTTATTCTTTATTTTTTTATATCTTAAAAAAAAAATCTACTGTATTTTAAAATTATTACTGCTTTTTCTGTAATTTCTTAGTAACCAAATAGAGGGCTAACACTTGGTCTAATATTTTACCCAAAATATAAGTTAAATTTTTTTAAACAAAAATAAAAAAAAAAAAAAAATTTAAGGCCACATGGTAGTCCACTTGGCAATCTAGGTGGCATAATTTTTTTATATATATTTTTAGATATGACCATTAGCCATGCTGGCATTTTCTATCAATCATTTGACGGCAATGACAATTTTGACATAGTAAAGATTAGGCACTAAACGTTATGGACCAAATTGATATAGTGTAAACGTTAGAATCCAAAATGGTAATTTACCCTTAAAAAAATTACTACCTACCATGCAAATGAAAATAGCAATAAAGTTTTTGATCAATCACATTTACAGAATATGATAAAGAAATTTGGAGGTTTTTGACATATTCAAACAACGATTTTCTAGCTAAAATCAATACCCAATGCAGTAACTAAGCTCTCAGATACAGCTCTATGCTAGAAGCTGATAGTATGTGATACAGATTAACAACCTAACGAGTTTGTTTATATCTCTAACCTTAGACGGTACAACACTAAGATCTCCTATCACTAAAAACCACTTGATTTTATTGCACCAAGCTAAGGGTGCTTAGACAGAGCTGCTGTGAGAGGAACCTCCCTGATTGGCCAAGAAACGGACAACAACGATAGTAATATTATCTGCACTACCTCTTTGATATGCTTCATGCATCAACCTCTTTGCAGCCTGTTCCGGCTCGTCAATTGGTTGAACCATAGCAACAGCCTCCTGAGAAAGAAGAAAGAATCAGAGAGCTGAAAGGTTGGGAGTACCAGCACGTTTGGTTAATTCAGAAGTCAGACAAACACATGACAAATAATCAAAAATTCATCACAAGAAATAAAACCCTCGTCTTTCTGTCAATGATAAAAATGCTAGATTAATATCCATTAGGTTAGTAATGAGGTAGAACTTTTTGATTAAGACACAATATCCACTTTCAGCCTTTTGCAACAGGTGCCATCAAGACAAAACAAAAAAACAAAGAACAAAAAACAAAAAAAAAAAAAGAAGAAGAGGAAGAAGAAGAAGAATGACAAACCTCATTTGTGACAACATCCCACAATCCATCACTAGCAAGGATAAGAAACTCAAGGGAGCTGTCAATCTTTTCCTCCTGAAAGTTCCATAAGAATGTCAGTGGCTAATTATCCACACAAAACTAAAAATGAGAGGAATGGAAAGAGGCACTCTAACCCAACCAAATGTATCAATCAGAAGACACCTCTCTTAAAATAGAGACTTGAACTAATATAGGACTGCCGTCGGTGAACAACATTCCTCTAGCAGAATGAATAATACACGTATGTAGGTCAGTTGAGAAATGCCAAAATAAAAATTTTACATTTTCAAATTAACATAAATTATTGGTACCTAGAATTTCTATTGAACACACAAAGATAAGACGTACAGGCATAGTAACATTGGCAGCTTTAATTTTTACTCTACTTAATCGCACATGCACACACACTAACTGTTAAGAATCCCACCTGAATTTCTGGATCAGCAACAACGTATTGCTTCAAAAGCCTATCACCAAATGCACGAGAAACAGCAAGAACTCCTCCAACCCTCCAAGTTCCTGTGACATAATTTTTAATCACCAAGACACAAGCAATTTACCGGATTACCAGAAAGCTTGAAAATTAATGTGTGATGAACTTACCAGCCCACATAACAAATCCGCCAGCTTCCTCAATCCGTTGTCGCTCATCAGTTTGGTCTGGCTTGTGATCTCGGGAAACAGCAATAGCTGCAGGAAATCACAAGATGATAAACAAATGATATAACATGTTAACAGAATAGGAAGGAGGGAACATTGTCAACAGAATCCTCTCACATGAAAAAGATACAATTTTATATGTATTGTGATTATCTGCTCTCCATAATTAAACAGCCAATAGATCATCTGCAGCACTTTTCAGTGGAACTCCTAGAAATGAAAAAAAACTAAGCCTCCAGTAAGGCATAATGCATGATAAAATTTGCTTCCAAGTATTTTCCCATAACAAGCCAGATCCTTGGTAGTGGTACTAACTCCAAAGGAGTTGGTAGTGAATGCCTTGAAAGAATTAAAAATGAACAAACTGAAGGTATATTTTGCTGTATCCTTTTTCTGTTTTCTTTCCATTTGGATGGATAAAAATGGCATTTTACTGATATTTAAACCTTTCATAAAGTACCCAAAGACACGTTTCCCACTTACAAGAACACAAGAGTAGAAAGGAACTGTAAAGAAACAACCTAACTAGCAAATTCTAGCCAAGAAAAAAATCTGACATTGCCAGTTACTAAAGGAAATAAATGAACCACAAGGAAGTTTTAAAAACATATCATGAAAATATCTATATACTAATAATTTGGTGCCATGCTGACAAGCCAGGAAAGAAATTAAAGAAGAAACAATATAGATTAAATACATCTAGTAGTGCTTCATGAAATAAACACATTAATTAACAACACACAAGCTTCCCAATACAAAATTAGATATGATACAAAGTACATTGAAGAATAAAAGGCCGGTAAAAGATTACAAATGCTTGTTGATTTATAATATTATAAAGAAAAAGACAAATTGTGAATGTCAAAAAAACTTTGGCAAAGTAAACCCACAAATTATATAAAAATAAATATTAAAAATAAAAATAAAAAAACCTATTACCTACCTTGGATATTGATAAGAAATCATGCTGGGAATTTTGAATATTGAAAAAAGAAAAGACAAGCAAAAGAGAGTACAGAAAATATCCACAATCAATTCCTTATGCATTCAACTATAGGCACCAATATCATACCACTTAAAACTTTTAGGGGGAACAATTTTTAAGTATTTGGGGTGAGGGAAGAGACAGATAAAACCAAGGGAATTATAAAAAATTAATAAATAATAAAAAGTAAAAAAAAGAAGCAAATTTGACAAGTATCAAACTTCTCAAAAGCCATTATAGTAATAAATAACTGCCAAGTTAAGGGGAAAATAATAAGAAGAAGAAGAAGAAGAAGAAGAAGAAGTCCCTTTAACATCAAGCCTTTAAAAGTCTTAGTGAAATGGATACCAAATCCCTACAAAAATACGTAAATAAATAAATAATACTTATGAGACTTACCATTACCACCCCTGCATATAACCGCCCTGGAATCTCCAACATTTGCAACAAGCAAACGGTCACCAACTAGGATGGCAGTGGAAGCAGTTGATCCAGCATCTCTGTTCTGACTATTTTCCGATTTCAGAAACTCAGAGTCTGTATGATTGTATGCATCAGCTGCACAGAGAGAGAACAAGTTAAGAGAAACACTAAATGATTTTTTAACAATAGCAAATTGTAGAACATTAAAAGAGAAACCACAATGGTAAGATAAGATGTGAGAAACCTATAGCTGATTTGGTATCGGAAATAAACTTTGGATGCTTGATCAAATTACTGAAAAGGTTGTGTTTCACATATTCAGCAGCTCGGGCCCCTCCATGACCTACACAAACATAAAATAGAGATTTGGAGAGTTATCTATCTTTGACATTCCAAAGGTAATAACAACAACATAAGTTATATGTGAGCAATAAATAGCCCTTGGTTTTTACATGTGCGAAAATTAATTAGTTTAAAATGCCTATAAAGAAAATAAATTCTATGATTAAGATAATGGTGATAATATGATTATATAACGAAAATCTGCTTTAAGCTAAAACTGGGAATTCCAAGCTTTTAGTGTTAAAGCTCTCTAGCACATTGTTCTAGCTTTTAATAGAATAAAAATTGACAGAAATGCCCTTATTTTTCAAAATGACACCCATGCCCACCGAGTTTAAGAAAGATAGACTAATAGCAATATTAACAACAACAACTAGTACTAAATATAGACTAATACCAGTAAAATAATAGTAAAAATGATAAAATAAACTTCTTTTTTTAATTTCTCACATCTAAAAGCTCTTTATCAAATATGGTTACTAAACAGGTGTAACAACTTCATAGCACTTTATCACTATAATTCAGCAAACCTCCACACATGAAAATATTTTCAGTTAAAGCTCATTATTGCAAATTTTCTACATATAGCTCTACAGCTTAAAGCACAACTTCCTTTGACGATACCAAAGTTAAGCAAGAGAAAGTTCAAGTATCCACAAATCATGCCTTCAAAGATTCTCCTATTGAGCTATCACCACTGAGACTGCCTTCATGGTGTGGTAAACACGTTGCTGGTCCAGATAGGATAGCATAGAACTACGGTGCCCAATCAAAATAAGTGAATGGTGCCATCTAAATTCTGTAGCAAAGTCACATAACTCGGAATAAAACACACATGGTACAGCTCCAATTACAAACATCTCTTGACAAAGGCCTCCAAGTTCTGCAACCACATTGCAGCTGATATCCAAATATCTAAAACTGTACAAAATCACTTCAGCCATATCCCTCTAAAAGGAATTATTATGTAGACTAAATTACATTTTACTCCCTCTAAGTTTAGTGTCATTGTAATTTTGGTTACTCAAATTTAAGACTTGCAATTAACCTCCTATACATTTAAATTGCTATCAATTAGGCCCTCCCATAAAATTTTGTTTACTACTGACCGTCAACTACCCTAAATGACACGTTTTAGTATTAAAACTAAGAAAACAAAATTATACTTGAGGGACCAAAATGACAGCAATTTGAAAGTTCGGGGGGTTAATTGCAAATTTTGAAATTTGAGGGAGATTAGGGGGTTAAGTACAACACCAAAATTAGAGGGACACCAGGTGGATAATGTTCTAATCCATTGATACCAATAAATGCCAATAGACGTTACAGTGTGCAGTTTAAAGAAACCTATACATCAGAACCACTGTGCAACAGACAAAATCAGATCATGAAGTTTCCAACATTAAGCATGAACACAGATATGATCAACATGCCACACAAGTCCATGCACACTCACAGAAACTTACAAATCTGTATGTTCTATGCAAAATGTTAATTGAAAAATCCACTTTTCCATGCATGTGTGTGTGTGTGTGTGTCTGGAGAGAGAGAGAGAGAGAGAGAGAGAGAGAGATACCATCAAAGACTCCAAACAGACCAACTATCTCCCCTTCAACACCATCAATTCGTGTCTCATAAAAATCTTCCATTGAAGACCTTTTCCCTGGAGAGCTTGCATATCCATAGCTGAACTTTCCATTCTGACTGTTGCAACATATATACATTTAGTGTTAAAAGTATACTATGCAATTTCATTGTTGACAGAGAGAGATGATCCATGTTAAATTTGGTCAAAGAACTATTTCTGGTGTATTAATCAGTAAATGTTGAAATGTTAACCTATTCTATGTCAATAACTCCTTGATATATTTCTTACTGATTCCTCAAAAAAAAAAAAAAAAAAAAAAAAAAAAAAAAAAAAAAAAAACAAACATTCCTTGATATATTTCTTACTGATTCCTCAAAAAAAAAAAAAAAAAAAACAAAACAAAACAAACAAACAAACAAACAAACTGATCCTTAATATATATTTATATATATAAACCCTATACTGCTGTATATTACCAACAAATTCCTGTATTAAGCAACAGGCTGCAAAGCAATGTACAAACATTAATGATGTGCACTCTTAGGAGTTCAGGGCATAGTTATTATACATGTGACCCAGTAAACCAATGTCCATGAGCAACAAACTAATATCCGTTCTACAACAAGAAAAGGACAAAGAGAAGGAAATTTTCTGCACTGTTTAGATGAAGCTATAGTAAAAATTTCAAGCCTCAAAATGCTATAGCTTTCAAATATAATATATTGGTAATTTAGTAGCAGACTTAACCACATATAATTAAGCTATTTAGAATAATGGACTCATATAGACATCTAAACTCAAATGGAAAACAATTTTAATGTGAAACAAGATTGAAGCTTTGACTGTAGCAACCAAAGAAGTTTAGAAATATTTGATGATAATGATTTACCATCTATTTAGACTTGTGCTTCCAAGCCATCTAATTTATTTTATTCCCATTGAGCCTCCGTATAGAAGGGTTATCCCAGAGAATTAGGGTTTCTTAGCCATCAAACTTGCACTGTTAAATTAGTAGAGACAGGTTTACCCAAAGGGTTAGGCTTTATGAAATCAGGCATGTTTGGAGAAAGATGAAGATCAGAAAGGCTTTAGGTTTGCATAAAACTAAAATTTTATCAAGGATGCTGGCCTGCCTTAGATAACAAAGTTGAAACAAATCATAAAGACAAAAGAAAATGGCTAACAACCTATGTGCAAATCTAGAGACACACGAAGCAACACCAGTTATATGCAATCAAACTTACCCTTTTGGGGCAAGAGATTGAGTGAAGCCTCTACAAAAAACATAATATCCAACTTGAACTAGGAAAGATCAACGGTAGATGTTGTTTTATTCAGAAGTGAGGAAAAAAAATCAAATCTATTGAGAAATTACTTTTTCAAATGTTATAAGCACAAATTATGAGCAGGAAAAAATATAGACTACAAGGCAAGCATGGGGGAGCACTTGTATCAATGAGATTACAAAAAGTCAGTGTATAAGGCATGTGTAAACAATTTCTATAAATATATGATCTAAATATTAAACAGCATAATAATTTGCAGAACAATTATAATGACAAAAAATACTTATGCAAAAAGCATGGTTGGTCAAGGCTTGCAAAATGCTCAAAGACCCAGCAACTAGCCAAAAAGGATAATAACCGGAATCCCCACGCACTATCTGTACGTAACACGATAAACAGCAACTAAGCCGTTAAGAGAGGTAACTAACTGGGTTCCCTCAGCGGAAATTGACCCGTGGATAAATGCCCAACACGACAAAATGTGATAAAAACTTCTTTGACCATGAAAGTGCAAAACACAGAGTAGTGACATGTACATGAATTAAATACAGCAGAATGTATCCTCATAAAAGCGACTCCAAATCAACACCCCCCCCCCCCCCCCCCAAAAAAAAGGGAATGAAACATTAGATCCGAAAAAAAAAAAAATTGTTACACACCTCTTAAATCTTCACATATGAACCAATCATAATCAACTAATGTTCCAAAAAGTTGCAAAAACTCACCTATAAATTTTCCCTTCACATCATTTCCCAATTAACCCCAATGAGTCAAGAATTTATAAACAAAAACCCACATTAAGAGGGCTTCACATTTGGTATAAGACACATTAAATTACCAATGTTCACAATTAATCCTTGATATTGTAAAATCAAGAACATTACATCACAACTTACTATAACAACATCACCATGCATGCACTAAGGATTCATAATTCATGACAAATAATACAAATAAATAAATATAGCAAACCCATCAAATACACATAAAGATCAATGAGAAAACATCAAATTCAACAAAAAACCATAATCCAAACCAAAAAAAAAAAAAGTAAAAATTAACCTGAGGCCACCGCCGCTAACGGGCGCATCTTCGGCATGAACCTGGCTTGAAGATGACAATACAGAATTGAGATAACCCATATTATTGCTTGAATTTACCAATTGCCCACTTCCTGTCTCTTTGACCACCAGAATTAGCAAAAATGAAGAATGAACAAGAACAAATTGTGTCAATTTTGGCGCACGCGAAGAAATTGTTGTAGAGTTTAATTTTGCAAGCTAAATTTGTAACCTAAAAAATTAGTCTGATCATTCGGAGAGTTTTACGAAATTTTCAAATTTAACCTGCACACCATAAAAATAGCAATAATTGAATTCAGAATACACAAATTTGGACATTTTCAGAAATTGGATCTTAAATAGTACATGAAATTTAGAGAGAGAGAGAGGAAAATACCTGCTGGAGGGAAGGGAAATGAAAAATGCCATAATGGAAGAGGGAAGGGGGGAGAGAAGAGAAGTCAAGTAAGGGGCGTTATGGGAAGAAAACGACGAGAGAGAGTTTTTAGGGAGAGAGAATATTTTAGAGAGAGAGGATTCTGTTTTATTTTCGCTTCCCTGTTTCTAAGTTGTTTTTTACACGTTGATATGCGGTGGTTTTAATACGTGGCTGTATTCTAACATGTCCTGTAGACCTTGTAACTAATCACGAGGGCCACTCTTTTTTTTTATAATAATATTGAGATAAATTATATTTTAGTTGGATTGATTAAAAATAAATAAATTAATTAAGATGTTGTTTGTTTATTGGTGCTAAAAAAAAGGGGGAGTGACGCGTCGCCGAGAGGAGAGGGGGATTTGGGAAAAGCCTTACCAAGTCTTGAGTCAATGCCAAGATTGCCATGTAATGTAACCACCACACCGATTGTGATTTTGAGACAAAAAAGAGTTTTTTTTTCATTTGCCACCACACACTTGGCGTACATGCAAGAAGCTACTTGGTAATTTTGTTTCATTTTCTTTCCTTTTTACATTTGTGAACTTCTAGGCATTGGATGTTATGTTGACATATTTGGATGAAACTCTCTTTTACATGTTGACTTTTAAAAGGGGAAATTTTGAGTTGAAGACTTCTATGACATTTTTCTTTTTTATCTTATAGGGAAATTTAGATTTATCACCGGATGTAAAACGTTGACAACAATTTCATATCAAAATTTAGGTAGTATTGTTATTAATTTTAATCCGAATTCATCACTAAAATGACAAAATTTAGTTACAAAATTAGATGTAACCTAAGACTATAATTTTACTCAATAAAATAAACATTATTGCATATTTTAAAACTCTAACCGCTGAATTGCATTTTCTTTACACTCTCAATACACATGTCAAATTTTGTGTTAATTGGATATTATTTACTATATAATCTATAAACTTATATTTTAAGTATAATTTTAAACTACAAAAATTACAATTTAAATAATTTATTGATGACATGGCTATTGATTTTTAAATTTTTAGAAATTCTGCAAGCATGAAAGATATAAGAAGAAGATGTAATTCAATGGTGAATTTGTTAAAATTTACCTCCAATAAAAAGATATTAAGTCATGTTGTAACCTAAGGCTACAACCTACAACTAATTTTGTATCTAAACTTTGTCCTTACTAAAATAACTTCTTCTTTCTTTCTTTTTTTGGTAAATCAGAGATAAGAAATAGAGTCACGGTAGAGCCTCCCACAAAATAAGTCTAATGTCCTTAGGGGCACTCAAAAGTCCTGAATTCCAATGGCTGGATTCTTCCACTTCCGACAAGCTTATCAGCGCATTGGTTGGTTACCCTAAAGCTGTGGTTGACTTCTACTCTTGGGATGAGTTTCATCATATAAGTGCGGTTAGATATAAGAAGAAAGTGCATTGTATTCCCACGGTAATGGCCAAACATCCACCCCATAATGTCTTTGGCATCCAGCTCAATTTTAACTGCTAGAAGATGTATTATTATCTAAGATTTGTTGTGAAAATACATGGATACAGTATTTTTGTTTATTTTGGCTTGAGACCTTTTTTTTTTTGCCCATTGGTTTTGGAAACATGTGAAACTACTTGTAAAGTCATCAAGAAAAAATTAACTACTAAAAGCTATAAATAAGACATATAACTAATGAAATAACAGACTAAACCGGTACCAGCCAATTCATTCATTATTATTATCATTATTAAATAAAAAATAAAAATAAAAATAAAAAAGAGGGAAGATTACACCGGTACCAACTAAATGCTTCAAGTACTCATTTAATGTCATATAAGAGGAAAGGAATTACCCTACTTTTAATGGATTTTCACATGTCATACTAACTAAAGTGATAATGAGATAAAGCCATAAAGGTGGTTGGCTTTCTCTACTATTTTCTTTGATAGGGTTAGGCACAAAAATCAGGATCCAACTATTTGTCTAATATAGATAACCATTTAGCATAGTCAAATTCATAACTATCGTTGTCAGCTTCCAAAAAATAACTGGATTAGAAAACCTTTCCTCTAGTGTCGTTCCACTTAGATAAGACACAATTGTGTAATGCATATAACCTCATCTTCTTCTTCTATTCTTTCTTCTTCTTAATCTTCTTCTATTTTTGACAGTGTATAATGACTCAGTTCCATGAATCCACAAAAGTTCGTCTAAAAATATGAATTTTTTTTTTTAGTATAAATTATTGCCAACGTTTAAGAGCAACAGTATCAGTTTGTGTAAAATTTTCATCTATTTTGCAAGAAAAAATCTACTTTTTTCTATTTTACACACCCACTTTTACAAAAACACCTACATCAGTTTATCTATTTTACACATTTATTTAATAAAATATTTATTTCTTTAACAGTGTCATCTCTCTCACAGACCCAACACAACCCACACACTGTCATCTCTCTCACAGACCCAACACAACCCACACAACCACACAGTCACCTTCAAAACAATCAGAACCCACACAAGATCGACACTAGCAACCAATCGGAACTCACTGTGCAATAAGATCGACACCAGAAACCAATTGAAACCCACACAACCTAAAGAACAACCCAACAAAAATAGCCCACCACAACAGGAAAAAAAAAAAAAAAAAAAAAAAAAAAAAAAGAAAAGAAAAAACCCAGTAACCAACAAATCGATAATGGGGCTTGGGTCGGCGAGAGAGTTGATATGAAATGAGAGAATTGATTGGTGAGAGTGAGGTGAGAAAGGAAATGAGAAAAAGAGACTGAGGTGAGTCAGAGGTACAGAAAGGTGAGAGAAACAAATACTAAAATATTAAATAGAAAAGTTACAGTAATTGTGCATATATGCATAGTTACTGTAACAATTGTGTATAAATGCACAATTTTACGCCCACTAATGTGGGTGTTTTTTGGCTCAAAATATGTAAAATGTGTACTTTTTTCTATTTTAGACTACTATACACATGCTGATGTGATTGCTCTAACACCCTATATTCTCAATGGTTAAAATCTAATTTTACAGCAAAAACTACAACCTTGTTACCTTCGTCGCTCCAAATAAAGTAAATTTGACAACCCAAAAAAAAAAAACCAAGTCTTCAAATGACTAATGCAATATATTCCAATATGGCAGTTAGGCCCGCTAATTGTTAGTTGAACACGTTGCAGGCAGGCTCTTTAATCTCCTCTTTTTTAAAATCATAGTAGGTAAGCTTTTACGATCTTATTTTATGATCTTATTCTATTATAATGCATAACTGCTGAGGATCAAATTCAAAGTGCCCCTTCATCCCAACAAAAAAACAAAGAAAAATCAAAGTGCCCCTAAATTTTTTTTTTTTTTTTTTAAATTATTTTCAATGAAGTAGGTGATTGTAGAGGTTTTCTCTATGTGTGAGAATGGGAGAATTGTAAGCATGTCTTCCGATATTCATTTCCTAAATTTCAATTATGTTATGATTAGAGACGGGCTAAACCTAGCAACTCAGCTGGGTATCCAAAATATTAAAGTTGAACTTGATGCCAAAACAATAATTGATCTTCTGCACTCTAACTTTGTAGCTAACAGGTCTTTCTCCCCCCTTCTCAATGATTGCAGATCACTCCTAAGAAGGTTTCACCAAGTCAAAGTGAGGCATGTATTCAGGGAAGCAAACTTCTGTGCTGATGCCTTGGCTAGAAGGGGAGTCTCTCAACCAAAGGATTTTGTTGTCTTTGATGCTCGTCCATCCATAGATATAATTTCCTATGTAAATTCGGATGCTAATGGCCTGTATTATGGTAGACTTTCTACTGCTACTTTGGCCATCATGGCTAGTTAGTCTTTAATGCAATTCCCTTTTAATAATAATAAATATATATATATATATGTTATGATTCACCTCTTCTTTTGCTTATTCTCAAAAAAAAAATTATAAATATACACACACGGAGAAATGTCCAAATGAATAAAAACAGAATATTACACTGACCTAAATTATTAGTAAATTAATACAAGACCATGTGACTGAAATTGAAATATAACTAGCTTGTAATATCATTCGTAAGCATGGATATATTTAAATCTAAACATTATTAGATTCATATTAAATTTCTAATACTATTGGTAATCATTTTTATTTATTATACCCTTAAAAATCCTTCATTATAATATTATTTGATAAAATATGCACATTAGTCATTCTTAATTGTTTTATTTTAAAAAATCATATCATATACTATATAATAAAAGTTGACTGGGCTGGAAATCATTTGACATGCGTGCTGTAGTCTCTGCCACTGAAGATCTTCTACAGTTCATTTTATCTGAAAAGGGTGTTAGGGTTCGTGTTTTCCTTCTTCGGGATATAATTGGAGCAGCTGATGTTTTGCTGCAGGATGAAGTCATTGGTTGCATTCCAAGCGAGAAGCTTGAAGCAATAGAGATGACTAAATTCGAGGTTTGTCTAAATTGATCTTATTGATTTATCTAATAGTTGCTTAGACAATTTTTCTTAAAAAGTATCTTCAGTTACTTGAACATGCTGAGGTAATTCTGAAGGCCACAGGTCTCTTTTGTTCCTAAGTGCTTCAGGTTTTAAAAGATTGAGTTTTACCCAACTTTTGGTGGAGTATATTGCACAACAACTTCTTAAATGGATGTAAATCTTGAGTTAATTTAAATATCTTCTCAGTGCTGTCATTTGCCTTTAAACCTTAAAAGGGAGCACCGAATAAGCTAGTTGTGATATTTATTGGCCATTACAGTTGAAGTTTCCTCTGGAAGCTGCCTTATGTGCCTTCATTACAATGCTTATTGATTTCTTGTTTGAGAAATGGGACTTCATACCTTCCTGGTCAATCTGACCAAGTGGGAATATAACAGCACAAGTGGCACTTTTTGAAACTATATTCATTTACTGAAAATCCCTTATATGTTGTAGAAATATCATGGATAATTATCAGGAAAAAAAAAAAAAAATACTAATTTGGTCCCTATATTATGGGTACTTTTGTTTTGGTCCTTGTGTTTTTAAAAGTTTCATTTGCTCCTTGAGTTTTTCAACTATGTTTCATTTTGGTCCTTGTCATCATCTCAACAACGGAACCAAAAAAAAAAAAAATCTCCAATTTATTTTCTTTTCTTTTCTTGCACTTTCTTGGTAACCAAACACAGCAATCTGAAAATTCCCACCAAAATCAAACCTCAAACCACCCCCCCCCCCTCCGTGCTCAAACCCAAATTCTAATAGCTGTTTTTCTTCTTTAAAAAAAAAAAAAAAAAAAAAAAATCTAGGCTTTGCCAATGTCCTTGCCAGAGCTAGGTCCATGTGTGAACATTCCGTCTACCACATTAGCATTTTCCATTGCTGAGATGATTGCAATGACCAAAATAAAACGTTGCTTAAAAACTCAAGGACCAAAATGAAACTTATAAAAACACAAGACCCAAATAGAAATAACCCAAAATATTGGGACCAAAATAGCATTTTGCCTAATTATTATGATGCCTTTTCATGGCAATTGTTCCAAACAACCACTGGTTTAGTCTGATATTCATGTTTGATCAGACAATTTGAAAGTAAGAAGAGGCGATAGATCATGTCTTGTTTGTCTTGTTTCGCTAGGTATTTGGTTCTGATGGTAAATTTTCTTAGTTTCTTCATTTCAAGTTTAACAATAATGGGATAGTGATGCTACATTTTTGTATTTTGCAGGAGCATTATTCTATGCTCTTAAGGATTTTTAACGGTTTTCAATATCTCCGTGAAGCAATAAAGTTGGCCCCAGAGGTCTGGACAGCAATGCTTGTACGGATGGCTGTGAAGCCAGAGGTCCATAAATTTACTTTTGACATTGTTTCAGCTTTAGCCATGCATTTTAGCCATAAACTCCCAGAAAATTCATGGGTTTGTATTTCTAGATTTCTTCACAAGTTGGTGAAAAACTGCAGCTCTGATTAATTAAGGCATTAGTAATCATTTTTAAAAAAAAAATTTCATCGTGACCCATTTTATTTCTTTACATAAAATGTTAATATCTATGCTGCCGCTGGAATTGTATATATGAGAAACAGAAAAGTTGTTGCAGTTCTAGATTGAAATGAAGAGAAAGCTCAGAGCATTGGCTTTGGTACAGAATGAAAAGATTTATATGTGAGACACAGGAATAAGGGATAAAAAATGATTTGGAATTTTGGATGATTTCTAGTTGACCAGTTGTTGGGCTGCAAAGGAAAACACAAGCTTTCTACTCATTGTGTGAGGAAACTAAGGAAATTGCAGGAAAGGACGCCATGCATATCTTTATTTCAGCATTTTATTCAGATGATGCAGGAAAAATCTATGTGCTGAGGTAACTTGATTGTTACAGCATCTGGTTATTAACATGTGTACTTATGATTGCACGGAGGGAAGGAGCTAAAATGCATAATGATTAAGAATACCAGCGCTCCTCATAATCAGGGGTGATGTTAGACATTTTGTTTTCTTGTTTTCTATTTTTCACAATGACTTGCATCACTGTTGCTGTTTTCTTATATCTAAGATTTCATTGTCTGTTTTCCTTCTTCTCCTTTTCTCTTTATACTTTGTTTGGTTTGAAGGAAGACAGAGAAAAGAAAAGGAGGAGAGGAAAAATGCAAGGTTTCTTTGGTAGGAGAGAAATGGAGTTAGGGAAAGAAAATTTGGAGGGATTGAGTTCCATTGGTTCCACATTTTTCTTTCCTTCACATTTGAAAGGAAATGAGAGAGAAGACAGATTGTATTGGAGGATTCTTTTTCATTTCCTCTCTCTTACAATTCAAACACTTTGAAGGAAAATAATTTTCTTCTCTCTTCTTTCTTTTACTCTATAAACTCTTCCATGCTTGCAAACTTTTTAGAAAATCAAAGATCAATAACTATATCATTAATTAATTGTTTAAATTACAAATTTTTGTAGTATAAATTATGCATAAAAAATAAGTTTATGGGTTATATTCGATTGACACAAAATTTGACAGTGTGTTAAAAGTATAAAGAACATGCAATTTAATAATTAGATTTTCAAAATGTGTAACAATGTTAATTTTTTAAAAGAAATTGTAGATTTAGGCTACAACCAAGTTTGTAGCTAAACTTTTTCTTTTATTTGATGTGTATTGAACTATATCAATATGTTAACTAGTTAACATTAATCATGTTGATTTGGAGACACTTTGAAAGCTTTAGTAGTTAGGGAAATTTCATTCAAGGATTTCAAAATTGCATTTGGTGGATAATCCTAGTGCTAGTTGCCATTTTTCATTCGTTTGTATGGTAGCCAAATTGGGTTTTGTAATTGCTTTGCTGCTTCAACCTTTGTTAAAGGCTTTGTTTAGGAGTTAGAGGTTTAATTGTTTATTGATTGGTGCTGTTGGGGCTAGGGGAATTTTCCATATTGCACCATTCTTGTTATAAAATAAAAATTGACTCTAATTGAAGGCAGGGCTGTTTAAGCACCGA
Source organism: Quercus suber (assembly GCF_002906115.3). NCBI lineage: Eukaryota > Viridiplantae > Streptophyta > Magnoliopsida > Fagales > Fagaceae > Quercus > Quercus suber. The sequence goes on along the minus strand of NW_027069693.1, from coordinate 419,560 downwards.
TTAGCATCGATATCGTTAAGTTGAATCAACCCACAACTTTCTTTCAACAAAATTGGCAGCAATTGTTGGTATCAAAATCTTTAAAACTAACAAAGTTAATGTGGTCCTAATCAACTTTCAATTTCGTCAACCATCCATGTTTGTTCCCTCCCATTTTCCCCAAAATTTTCTCCCATCCTCTAGAGTCCCAGACCACTCCGCTCTGAGTCTCAAATCATCCCAAGTTTAATCAACAGTTTAAATTAGATTCTAATTGTATTTCATTGCTGCATTAAGTGTGCTAATTGCACTATAATCTTATGTAAAGTGTTTATAGATTTTAAATGAGCTTAAATTTTGTGTCAAGAGTAATTTCTCTCTCTAATTTCATGTCAAGTGCGTAAATGAATGAATTTTAAAAACATATATATTAACAAAAAAAAAAAAAAACTCAATCAAAATTGATCATGCTTCTATTCTTTGTAACACTTTGAATTGTATAATACTTCTAACTTATTCAAAACTATTTTAAATTTATCTAAAATTGATTCTACCTGATTCTATTTAGATTCCATATGAATACACTTCTAGTCCATTTAAAATGAATCAAATTTATTTTTACAAAAGATTATTATTAGTTCAAATATTAATTTTCAATGAAATTTTAGCATGTTTTAAAAAATTGGTTGTTCATTTTTCAATATATTTTTGTAATATCTTATTTTCATAACTTATTAAAAAATGTAATTAAGTAATAAATTTACTAGAACAAAAAATTAAGTTAAGAAGAAACAAACTATATATATACACACACACTAGCATTATGCTTGCATGGCTTAATCAAGCTTGGTAATAATACAACAATTTGTATTATTTGATCTTATCCTCTTTCTTTGTATTATTACAAAACAAAATAAGTCAGCAATATGTGTGTGTGTGTGTGTTGGGGGTTGGGGGTTGGGGTTTGACAATTTAAAAATTTAATGGCCACAATCATATATATAATTTATAAATTCTATATTTGATTTTAAAAGAAAAAAACATGTTAAGTTAATAACAAAGTTGTATCCATCATACCTTGCATTTTAGCTTAGTGGCACTTTCTAATACCCGTGTGAAGCACTGATTCAAATTCTACCCCACATATTATCTAGATTTATCTGTTGATCAACTATAAAAAATATAAAAAATAAAAACTACTTAGCATGAATTTGCGGATAAAGCTTTAACACAATCTCTCAAACCTATTGCAATCTCTTTGCATCTTCACTTATTGCCCAAAGACATCACATACGACAAAAAATAGAATTAATAACTCTCAATCTCCAAACCTGTAGCAACCATCTTTGCATCTTCACTACTATGCCCCTAAGATATCATACAAAGCAATGAATGAACTACTAATTTTTTATTTTTTTTTATTACTCGTCCAACTTTGTTAAAGGTGAATTTAATATTGTTGGTGGTGCATGAACTCATCTCGCATACTTGCTAGTTATTTAGCCAAATGTAAGTCTTGCATCCAAAGGAAACTAATAAAAGATATATTAAGGGCAATATAAGCGGAATATATTAGACTTGAATCCTAGCTCCTTGCCCCCACACCTTGGTGCATTGGTATAAGTGCTTGTGGGGGTGAGGAGTAAGGGCGGGTTCAAGTTTTTAAAAAGAAATTTCACAATATATATACACTTATATTAGGCTAGAGTAGAATTTTTATCTTGTATAAAAAAATTCTAATTTTTTAATATCTAGAATGAGATGAATACAATTCATAAATTATTTTTTGTGTAGTTAATTACATATTAATGATGGGTTGGCTTAAAAAAAATCAACTAAAAAAATGATGGCATTGCAATCCATTAATTTTGGAGATAAGATTTTATTTACTCTTAATAATAAAAGGATTAGGTGAAGAATTTGGATTGTGATCCAATTAAGATTTTTATCAACTTAGAAATCCATTTATTTTGGAGATAAGATTTTATTTACTCTTACTAATAAAAGGATTAGATGAAGAATTTGGATTGTGATCCAATTAAGATTTTTATCAACTTAGAAATCCATTTATTTTGGAGATAAGATTTTATTTACTCTTAATAATAAAAGTATTAGATAAAGAATTTTGATTGTAATCAAATTAAAAATTTTATCAACTTAGAAATCATAGGAGAAGAAGATAAGAACAAAAAAAAAAATATATATATATATATATATATCTATTTTTTAATTAAAAAAGTACAAAAATTTCTACAATTTGGTGCTACCACTTGGCGCAATCATGACTTCTAAGCTCAACTTTTANCTTTTTTTTTTTTTTTTTTTTAATTCCTCGTCCAACTTTGTTAAAGGTGAATAATTAATATTGTTGGTGGTGCATGAACTCATCATCGCATTACTTGCATAGTTATTTAGCCAATTGTAAGTGCTTGCACTCCACATGAAACTAATAAAAAGATATATTAAGGGAGCAATGTAAGCGGAATAGATTAGAGGATTAACTCTCTTGTATTTACTAAAGCTAGATCCAAAGACTTTCCTTACCATTTCCTCAAAAAAGATATAACTTAAAATACTAATTTTTAATACTCAGAATGAGATGAATACAATTTATAAATGATTTTTTGTGTAGTTAATATATATTAATAATGGGATTGGCTTCAAAAAATCAACTTAAAAAAATGATGGCTGGCGCTGCAATCTATTTATTTTGGAGATAAGATTTTAATTACTCTTAATAATAAAAACTTAGAAAATAGGAGAAGATGATAAGAACAAAAAAATATATATATATATATATATATTTTTTTTTTAATAAAAAAGTATTTGGTCATTAATTTTTCTATATAATTTTTTGTAAAAAAATAACTATTTTTGTCATTTAAAAATAAATATTGTTATCATTTTTATACTTTATTAATAATATATTTTTTGGAACTTTTTCAAATATTCTAAATTGTTAGCATTGAAATTTGCCGAAAAAAAAAAAAAAAAAAAAACCTACAAACCACTAATTAATTAGGGCATCCAAACCCACCAATGTTAATGAGACATTCAAATCCATGTGAGTTTTAATGCTTATTAAAAAAAAATTGTTGCACTCTTAATAAACTATATGTGTATATATATATATATATTTATACAGTAGAACATATAATTTTTTAATAAAACATGAATCATTCAAGATATTTGTTGTTAGGAGCGCTCAAATAAATTGATCTATTTCTATTGAAGATAACTGTACCGTGCATTTCACATACATTAAATTTATTTTCTGGCCAATAAGTAAATCAAAGAAAAAACTAAAAAAAAATAAATAAAATGAAGAAGAAGAGGAAGAGGAGGAGAAATACATACCTTGTTACAAAATTGTTTCAAACATAGATTGCCTTTGTTACACGGTGTTTGTCTAAAAACTTATCAATATAAGATTTTAGATAAACACAACTTAAAGGGCTTATCATTATCCATTGAATTGCTATACTTTATCATTATCTTGTAGCATGTTTGGCGATGGAGTTTTCTTATCTCTCAAAAGAAAATAAGAAAATTTGAAACTTGAAAGATCTCACGTTTTCATTGGAATTAAAAGAAAAATAAGTTTTTTTTTTTTTTTTTGAGAAAAGAAGTTGATATGAATAAAACATAAGTTGCATATTTTGTTAAAACACTTACTCTTACTTTATCCAAAGTGATTGATAAGATCAAAAAATTGTTGTTTTTATCTAAAACATTACATCGATTCAGTCAAGCCACTTGGCACGGCTTTGAAGCCTTTACTGCAATTTGGTACTGCAATTTGGCGCAACCACAGCTTCTAAGCTAAACTTTTATTATATAGTATATGATATGATATATATATATATATTTAAATATAATATGTTTTCCTAAGGAACTACAATATCACCCCAAGGACGCCTTCAACATCCAAGGGTCGTGAACTGACCATAGAACCCTATTCAATAAGTGGAAGGCATTAGCTGTTCGTTCTGAAGTTAGGTAGTAAGGGTTGGAGAACGGCAATTACTCATTCTTAAGACCAAAGAATCGGAGGAAAGGGGAAGCTTTCCGTTCATGGTTCTTCTGTACCTAGATTCTCTAAAACCACAAAAATTCTAAGTTAAATTGGGATTCCAACTCTGCATTCTTTTTTGAGATTTTGAGAAGAGCAACAAGGGAAAAGAAAAATGATTCATAGTTATCTTTTTTGCTGAAAAATGAGAAATTATCGTATTGTCAAAGTGATAGTAATTACATTTATTGTTGGGTAATCTTTTTTAAGTAGAATTGATTACGACTTTTGCATCTTCTTTTTTATCTTCTTTCTTAATAATTTAAATTTAAATATTTTTTTGGATAGAACAAAAGCCTCAAAACTATTTTAAAAAATTATTAATAAAAAAAAAAAAAAAAAGAAGAGGATTTTGCTAATCTCACGGGATTCCTCTTACAAACTGTCGACTAACCTTGCTCCTCCTATCGTTGATTTTGAGAGCTAGTACTACAGAATGAAAAGGGTGTAGATCAAAGTTTTTTAATTTACCCAAAAATATGGTCAAGATAGCATCACTCCACTCTTTCCTCAAAAAAGATAGCATCACTCAAGCCTACGCAATCTTTTTTTTTTTTTTTTTTTTTTCTTTTTGAGAGAAAAGATAGCCTACGCAATCTAAAAACAGATAAACGTATTTCAATAATTTATACCTTCACGTATCAGTAGATTGTAATTAGTTGTTTGTGATTATCACATAGGCCTATCGTTTTTCCCCCATGTGAAGCACTGGATTCAAATTCTACCCCACATATTATCTAGATTTATCTTTGATCAACTATAAAAAAATAAAAATAAAAACTACTTAGCATGAATATTTGCGGATAAAGCTTTAACTACAATCTCTCAAACCTATTGCAATCATCTTTGCATCTTTACTTATGTGCCCAAAGACATCACATACGACAAAAAAAAGAATTAATAAACTCCAATCTCCCAAACCTGTAGCAACCATCTTTGCATCTTCACTACTATGCCCCAAAGATATCATACAAAGCAATGAATGAACTACTTTTTTTTTTTTTTAATTCCTCGTCCAACTTTGTTAAAGGTGAATAATTAATATTGTTGGTGGTGCATGAACTCATCATCGCATTACTTGCATAGTTATTTAGCCAAATGTAAGTGCTTGCACTCCAAATGAAACTAATAAAAAGATATATTAAGGGAGTAATGTAAGCGGAATAGATTAGAGGATTAACTCTCTTGTATTTACTGGAAAGGAAGTAAAGCTAATCCAAAGACTTTCCTTACATTCCTCAAAAAAGATATAACTTAAAATACTAATTTTTAATACTCAGAATGAGATGAATACAATTCATAAATGATTTTTTGTGTAGTTAATTACATATTAATGATGGGTTGGCTTAAAAAAATCAACTAAAAAAATGATGGCTGGCGCTGCAATCTATTTATTTTGGAGATAAGATTTTAATTTACTCTTAATAATAAAAACTTAGAAAATAGGAGAAGATGATAAGAACAAAAATATATATATATATATATATATATATCTATTTTAATAAAAAAAGTATTTGGTCATTAATTTTTTCTATATAATTTTTGTAAAAAAATAACTATTTTGTCATTTAAAAATAAATATTGTTGTCATTTTTATACTTTATTAATAATATATATTTTTGGAACTTTTTCAAATATTCTAAATTGTTAGCATTGAAATTTGCCGAAAAAAAAAAAAAAAAAAAAAAAAAAAAAAAAAAAAACCTACAAACCACTAATTAATTAGGGCATCCAAACCCACCAATGTTAATGAGACATTCAAATCCATGTGAGTTTTAATGCTTATTAAAAAAAAATTGTTGCACTCTTAATAAACTATATGTGGATATATATATATTTATACAGTAGAACATATAATTTTTTAATCAAACATGAATCATTCAAGATATTTGTTGTTAGGAGCGCTCAAATAAATTGATCTATTTCTATTGAAGATAATTGTACCGTGCATTTCACATACATTAAATTTATTTTCTGGCCAATAAGTAAATCAAAGAAAAAACTAAAAAAAAATAAATAAAATGAAGAAGAAGAGGAAGAGGAGGAGAAATACATACCTTTGTTACAGAATTGTTTCAAACATAGATTGCCTTTGTTACACGGTGTTTGTCTAAAAACTTATCAATATAAGATTTTAGATAAACACAACTTAAAGGGCTTATCATTATCCATTGAATTGCTATGCTTTATCATTATCTTGTAGCATGTTTGGCGATGGAGTTTTCTTATCTCTCAAAAGAAAATAAGAAAATTTGAAACTTGAAAGATCTCACGTTTTCATTGGAATTAAAAGAAAAATAAGTTTTTTTTTTTTTTTTTTGAGAAAATAAGTTGATATGAATAAAACATAAGTAGCATATTTTGTTAAAACACTTGCTCTTACTTTATCCAAAGTGATTGATAAGATCAAAAAATTGTTGTTTATATCTAAAACATTACATCAATTCAGTCAAGCCACTTGGCACGACTTTGAAGCCTTTACTGCAATTTGGTACTGCAATTTGGCGCAACCACAGCTTCTAAGCTAAACTTTATTATATAGTATATGATATGATATGATATATATATATATATATTTAAATATAATATGTTTTCCTAAGGAACTACAATATCACCCCCAAGGACGCCTTCAATATCCAAGGTCGCGAACTGACCATAGAACCCTATTCAATAAGTGGAAGGCATTAGCTGTTCGTTCTGAAGTTAGGTAGTAAGGGTTGGAGAATGACAATTACTCATTCTTAAGACCAAAGAATCGGAGGAAAGGGGAAGCTTTCCGTTCATGGTTCTTCTGTACCTAGATTCTCTAAAACCACAAAAATTCTAAGTTAAATTGGGATTCCAACTCTGCATTATTTTTTGAGATTTTGAGAAGAGCAACAAGGAAAAGAAAAATGATTCATAGTTATCTTTTTGCTGAAAAATGAGAAATTATCATATTGTCAAAGTGATAGTAATTACATTTATGTTGGGTAATCTTTTTTAAGTAGAATTGATTACGACTTTTGCATATTCCTTTTTATCTTCTTTTCTTAATAATTTAAATTTAAATATTTTTTGGATAGAACAAAAGCCTCAAAACTATTTTAAAAAATTATTAATTAAAAAAAAAAAAAAAGAGAAGAGGATTTTGCTAATCTCACGGGATTCCTCTTACAAACTGTCGACTAACCTTGCTCCTCCTATCGTTGATTTTGAGAGCTAGTACTACAGAATGAAAAGGTGAAGAACAAAGTTTTTTAATTTACCCCAAAAATATGGTCAAAATAGCATCACTCCACTCTTTCCTCAAAAAAGATAGCATCACTCAAGCCTACGCAATCTTTTTTTTTTTTTTTTTGAGAGGAAAGATAGCCTACGCAATCTAAAAACAGATAAATGTATTTTAATAATTTATATTTTCACATATCAGTAGATTGTAATTAGTTGTTTGTGATTATCACATAGGCCTATCGTTTTTCTCTCCGCCACTTACAACCTTCCATGTATGACAATTTAATAAAGTGTGAGTTTTTTTTTTTTTTTTGGTTATCAAGAAAGTGTGAGTTACTTGTTTAACTTTTTGATGAAGTTGAAGTGTGCTAAACTCCTCTCTTTGAAAAGGCGAAAAGAGCTGATGGTTGAGAACACAACTTCTTATCATATATATATATATATATATATATTGGTCTTGATCAGCTTAAAAAGAAAAACAGAGAGCCAAGCTGAAACAGTTGCTTTCAGTGACATCTGCGAGAATACGGCTGCCCCACCTTGGTGACTTCGCCCAAAACCAAAACCCTCTGGTAATTATCACACTCTTTCAGATACCCATCATTTCTAGTTGCTAATTTTGTTACTTTCTTTTATTTTTATTTTATTTTTCATTTTGTTATTACTTTCAATACTAGGGTTTATTGTTTAACACCACATATTGGTTTTATATTCTTGAATTTGTGTTCGCAAATTCGTATTATTATATAAAAAAATTATTTATTTTTAGATAGGTAAGGTAGATAATGGGGATGAGACACCACACTGAGTTATCACTTGAACCCCACAAATTGAGTAATTAGACCATGGATTTTGTGTGTGAGTGTGTGTATATATATATTTATATATTTATATATTGGATTTTTAGACTAAGACAAAAGTGAACTTTCTAATTGTCATTTTGCTTGGAATTTGATAGGGTTGGGACTCTTGGGAGGTTGTATGTTTTAATATTTTGAATACTGATGGAGTGGAATTTTGGAAGGATAGTTCAAAAGATACATCAATGATGGAGAATAGACACAAGCACTTGAGTGTTGTAAGGGAACAGCAGAGAACTTAGATCATGGTCCAATCTTCCGGTTGATGTTTTTAATATAATTGGCAGACAAATTGATTTTATTAAACGAGTTTGTAAGAATTCGCGAAAATTCAGGCTGTTGGTCCACTTTATGAGATCCTTCAAGTTCCATGGCTAATGGAACACAGTTGGGGTTTTGATGGAAATGTCTACAGTTTAAGTAGCTTTCACCTCCCAATTGAAAATCAAAGTCACGTCACTTACAACAAGATTGAGGGGAAAGAGTTGAATGATGCAGTCATATGTGCTTCAAAGTTTGATTGGTTGCTTTTACAGAAATCTACATTGTCATTCTTCTACAATCCTTATACGAAGACTATAATCAAACTACCTGATCTTGACATCAACTTCAATCGAAGTACATTTTCCTCGGTCCCAACTTCTCCTGATTGCGTTTGCTTTGCAATACAAAGTTCCAAAAACAGTAGCAAAATGTGGCTAAGCACATGTCAACCTGGTGACCGCAAATGGAGCACCACAGTCAAGTTTGCTGGTCCTAAAAGGGCAGTTGAGGATGTGGTTTACAGTAATGGAACTTTTTACTGTGTTTTTACAGGAGGAGCGTTGGGGCCTTTTGTGTTGCACACCGTTATTGGAGTATGCTCATGGATGTGAATTTGTTCCTGGGATATTGTCTGACACAAGGGCTCATAGTAGAGTCTAATGGCAGCTCTGGTTAGTGTATCGTTCTAGTTCTATGTGTTTCAGAGTTTTCAATTTTGATTGGTCAGAAAGACTTGGAATGAGACATATACATTGGGATGCAAGCATTTTTCTCGGTTGACCTCTTTCAAAAAAAAAAAAAAAAAAAGGTAGTTCATTCATTGCTTTGTATGATATCTTTGGGGCATAGTAGTGAAGATGCAAAGATGGTTGCTACAGGTTTGGGAGATTGGAGTTTATTAATTCTTTTTTTTGTCATATGTGATGTCTTTGGGCACATAAGTAAAGATGCAAAGATGATTGCAATAGGTTTGAGAGATTGTAGTTAAAGCTTTATCCGCAAATTTCATGCTAAGTAGTTTTTATTTTTATTTTTTTATAGTTGATCAAAGATAAATCTAGATAATATGTGGGGTAGAATTTGAATCCAGTGCTTCACATGGGGGGAAAAAATTGCCAAATGCCCTTTTCAGGCAAAATTAATAGCTCTTTGCCCTCTTTCCCAAACTAATTAGGGAAATGCCTCTCTTTTGAAACTTGATTTGTGATAAATCGAGTTAGGCCTTATAGCGGCGTTTTTAAGGAGCCTATAGTGACGTTTTAAGGACCTATAGTGATGTTTTGTAACTCGACCTCTATGAAATGAAGTTATAGGTAAAAAAAAAAATTAAAAAAATGCCTATAACTCGATTTCATGGAGGTTGAGTTACAAAATGCCACTATAAGTCCTTAAAACGTCACTATAGGTCCTTAAAAATACCGCTATAGGGCTCCAGAATTATTATTATTATTATTATTTTTATATAACTCGATTTATCACAAATTGAGTTACAAAAAAGGGACATTTCCCTAATTAGTTTGAAAAATGGGATAAAGAGCTGCTATTTTTGTCCGAAAAGGGCATTTGGCAATTTTGTCCTCACATGGGGATCAGAAAGTGCCACTAAGCTAAAATGCAAGGTATGATGGATACAACTTTGTTATTAACTTAACATGTTTTTTTTCTTTTAAAATCAAATATAGAATTTATAAATTATAAATATGATTGTGGTCATTATCAAACCACACACACACACACATATATTGCTGACTTATTTTGTTTTGTCAATAATACAAAGATAGAGGATGATATCAAATAATACAAATTGTTGTTTAGATTGTTTTTCAATTATCAATACAAACTTATTATTAGGGTCTTAACTCTAAGTTATTCTCCAAAAAAAAAAAAAAACGAACTTGATTTTGAGCCTTAAAGTTCAATGTATTATTCAAAATCATTTTATATACTTTTTTTAAGGTATCTCTACCATCTTCCATTCAATTATTATTATTATTATTATTATTATATATGCAATTTAGTCTCACACAATATGCATTCATTATATAACTTAAAAGTAAAATATTCATTTATTTTTATTATCTATTGTGTGTGTGTATATATATAGTTTGTTTCTTCTTAACTTAATTTTTTGTTCTAGTAAATTTATTACTTAATTACATTTTTTTAATAAGTTATGAAAATAAGATATTACAAAAATATATTGAAAAATGAACAACCAATTTTTTAAAACATGCTAAAATTTCATTGAAAATTAATATTTGAACTAATAATAATCTTTTGTAAAAATAAATTTGATTCATTTTAAATGGACTAGAAGTGTATTCATATGGAATCTAAATAGAATCAGGTAGAATCAATTTTAGATAAATTTAAAATAGTTTTGAATAAGTTAGAAGTATTATACAATTCAAAGTGTTACAAAGAATAGAAGCATGATCAATTTTGATTGAGTTTTTTTTTTTTTTTTGTTAATATATATGTTTTTAAAATTCATTCATTTACGCACTTGACATGAAATTAGAGAGAGAAATTACTCTTGACACAAAATTTAAGCTCATTTAAAATCTATAAACACTTTACATAAGATTATAGTGCAATTAGCACACTTAATGCAGCAATGAAATACAATTAGAATCTAATTTAAACTGTTGATTAAACTTGGGATGATTTGAGACTCAGAGCGGAGTGGTCTGGGACTCTAGAGGATGGGGAGAAAATTTTGGGGAAAATGGGAGGGAACAAACATGGATGGTTGACGAAATTGAAAGTTGATTAGGACCACATTAACTTTGTTAGTTTTAAAGATTTTGATACCAACAATTGCTGCCAATTTTGTTGAAAGAAAGTTGTGGGTTGATTCAACTTAACGATATCGATGCTAATCGGTGCTTAAACAGCCCTGCCTTCAATTAGAGTCAATTTTTATTTTATAACAAGAATGGTGCAATATGGAAAATTCCCCTAGCCCCAACAGCACCAATCAATAAACAATTAAACCTCTAACTCCTAAACAAAGCCTTTAACAAAGGTTGAAGCAGCAAAGCAATTACAAAACCCAATTTGGCTACCATACAAACGAATGAAAAATGGCAACTAGCACTAGGATTATCCACCAAATGCAATTTTGAAATCCTTGAATGAAATTTCCCTAACTACTAAAGCTTTCAAAGTGTCTTCCAAATCAACATGATTAATGTTAACTAGTTAACATATTGATATAGTTCAATACACATCAAATAAAAGAAAAAGTTTAGCTACAAACTTGGTTGTAGCCTAAATCTACAATTTCTTTTAAAAAATTAACATTGTTACACATTTTGAAAATCTAATTATTAAATTGCATGTTCTTTATACTTTTAACACACTGTCAAATTTTGTGTCAATCGAATATAACCCATAAACTTATTTTTTATGCATAATTTTATACTACAAAAATTTGTAATTTAAACAATTAATTAATGATATAGTTATTGATCTTTGATTTTCTAAAAAGTTTGCAAGCATGGAAGAGTTTATAGAGTAAAAGAAAGAAGAGAGAAGAAAATTATTTTCCTTCAAAGTGTTTGAATTGTAAGAGAGAGGAAATGAAAAAGAATCCTCCAATACAATCTGTCTTCTCTCTCATTTCCTTTCAAATGTGAAGGAAAGAAAAATGTGGAACCAATGGAACTCAATCCCTCCAAATTTTCTTTCCCTAACTCCATTTCTCTCCTACCAAAGAAACCTTGCATTTTTCCTCTCCTCCTTTTCTTTTCTCTGTCTTCCTTCAAACCAAACAAAGTATAAAGAGAAAAGGAGAAGAAGGAAAACAGACAATGAAATCTTAGATATAAGAAAACAGCAACAGTGATGCAAGTCATTGTGAAAAATAGAAAACAAGAAAACAAAATGTCTAACATCACCCCTGATTATGAGGAGTGCTGGTATTCTTAATCATTATGCATTTTAGCTCCTTCCCTCCGTGCAATCATAAGTACACATGTTAATAACCAGATGCTGTAACAATCAAGTTACCTCAGCACATAGATTTTTCCTGCATCATCTGAATAAAATGCTGAAATAAAGATATGCATGGCGTCCTTTCCTGCAATTTCCTTAGTTTCCTCACACAATGAGTAGAAAGCTTGTGTTTTCCTTTGCAGCCCAACAACTGGTCAACTAGAAATCATCCAAAATTCCAAATCATTTTTTATCCCCTATTCCTGTGTCTCACATGTAAATCTTTTCATTCTGTACCAAAGCCAATGCTCTGAGCTTTCTCTTCATTTCAATCTAGAACTGCAACAACTTTTCTGTTTCTCATATATACAATCCCAGCGGCAGCATAGATATTAACATTTTATGTAAAGAAATAAAATGGGTCACGATGAAATTTTTTTTTTAAAAAATGATTACTAATGCCTTAATTAATCAGAGCTGCAGTTTTTCACCAACTTGTGAAGAAATCTAGAAATACAAACCCATGAATTTTCTGGGAGTTTATGGCTAAAATGCATGGCTAAAGCTGAAACAATGTCAAAAGTAAATTTATGGACCTCTGGCTTCACAGCCATCCGTACAAGCATTGCTGTCCAGACCTCTGGGGCCAACTTTATTGCTTCACGGAGATATTGAAAACCGTTAAAAATCCTTAAGAGCATAGAATCATGCTCCTGCAAAATACAAAAATGTAGCATCACTATCCCATTATTGTTAAACTTGAAATGAAGAAACTAAGAAAATTTACCATCAGAACCAAATACCTAGCGAAACAAGACAAACAAGACATGATCTATCGCCTCTTCTTACTTTCAAATTGTCTGATCAAACATGAATATCAGACTAAACCAGTGGTTGTTTGGAACAATTGCCATGAAAAGGCATCATAATAATTAGGCAAAATGCTATTTTGGTCCCAATATTTTGGGTTATTTCTATTTGGGTCTTGTGTTTTTATAAGTTTCATTTTGGTCCTTGAGTTTTTAAGCAACGTTTTATTTTGGTCATTGCAATCATCTCAGCAATGGAAAATGCTAATGTGGTAGACGGAATGTTCACACATGGACCTAGCTCTGGCAAGGACATTGGCAAAGCCTAGATTTTTTTTTTTTTTTTTTTTTTTTTTAAAGAAGAAAAACAGCTATTAGAATTTGGGTTTGAGCACGGGTGGGGGGGTGGTTTGAGGTTTGATTTTGGTGGGAATTTTCAGATTGCTCTGTTTGGTTACCAAGAAAGTGCAAGAAAAGAAAAGAAAATAAATTGGAGATTTTTTTTTTTTTTTGGTTCCGTTGTTGAGATGATGACAAGGACCAAAATGAAACATAGTTGAAAAACTCAAGGAGCAAATGAAACTTTTAAAAACACAAGGACCAAAACAAAAGTACCCATAATATAGGGACCAAATTAGTATTTTTTTTTTTTTTTCCTGATAATTATCCATGATATTTCTACAACATATAAGGGATTTTCAGTAAATGAATATAGTTTCAAAAAGTGCCACTTGTGCTGTTATATTCCCACTTGGTCAGATTGACCAGGAAGGTATGAAGTCCCATTTCTCAAACAAGAAATCAATAAGCATTGTAATGAAGGCACATAAGGCAGCTTCCAGAGGAAACTTCAACTGTAATGGCCAATAAATATCACAACTAGCTTATTCGGTGCTCCCTTTTAAGGTTTAAAGGCAAATGACAGCACTGAGAAGATATTTAAATTAACTCAAGATTTACATCCATTTAAGAAGTTGTTGTGCAATATACTCCACCAAAAGTTGGGTAAAACTCAATCTTTTAAAACCTGAAGCACTTAGGAACAAAAGAGACCTGTGGCCTTCAGAATTACCTCAGCATGTTCAAGTAACTGAAGATACTTTTTAAGAAAAATTGTCTAAGCAACTATTAGATAAATCAATAAGATCAATTTAGACAAACCTCGAATTTAGTCATCTCTATTGCTTCAAGCTTCTCGCTTGGAATGCAACCAATGACTTCATCCTGCAGCAAAACATCAGCTGCTCCAATTATATCCCGAAGAAGGAAAACACGAACCCTAACACCCTTTTCAGATAAAATGAACTGTAGAAGATCTTCAGTGGCAGAGACTACAGCACGCATGTCAAATGATTTCCAGCCCAGAGGACTTGAAGAACTTTCCTCAGAATTAGGGAGTTCCTCAGTCGACTTGGATTCTGATATTGCTGCTATCTGAAACAATATAGAGAAACCTCTTAATATAATTCCATGAAACAAATTATTGAAAAATTCTGTGTAAACAAAAAAAAAAAAAATCAAAGAGACTTTGGTTGAAGTCATCTTTCATAAGACCGTTATTTGAATAGGTACATTCTATTGTAAATTTAATTGTTTCCCTCTCTTTTTGTTTGTAAGTATCATTTTCTGCAATATTTTGGACTATTTCATGTCCACCTCCTGTATACTTGTATACTTAAGGTAGTTTCTCTTCATCAATAAAACTTATATCAAGAAAGAATCAATTCAGGTAAAATTTTGAACTTTATGCAGTATAATCTCATTAAAAATAGCATGAACTGTTTCAAAAAATTCACATCTTATATGTAGAGAAATTACATTGCACATTAGACAGACAAAAAAAAAAAAAAAAGAAGGAAAAAGTAGAGACTACCTACCAACCGCTCTAGCCGATTCCATCTTATGGATCCATTATTACGAATGAGTAATTCTCTCAAAATTTTTCTCATATCAGGATTTGGGTCTTCCAGAAGTCTCCCAATGACAAAAGGATATGCACTCTCAATAACTTTGAAATCAGGATCCAGAACCTTTGCTGTGCCTTCTAGCGATCCCAAAGCTCTTATCACCAGGGCATAGTCCGGGGGTAGAGAGAAGTTAAATTCATACATTACATCATATAGCTGATTCATTACTCCCTGAAATCCAATGCAGAAACAATATAATAAAGTTGTCCTATTATAACCACAATTGTGCTCAAGGAGTTTCTGAAAAGAAGAGAAGAATAAATTAAGAAACTGTGATCCTCATATACCCGGTGGGCCATCATGCCCACATTTTTTTTTTCTTTTTTAAATAAACAGCATCACCTCACAGACTTCAAATAGAGTTACTAAACATCAGTAGATACATATTCTAAACAGATTGATATTTAGAACAAGCCTGATGCTGCCCCAGTAGTCAAAATACTCAAAACACAAATACATAATGTAGAGTACACCAAAGAATTAATAACATGTGGTTATCCACATGAAGATATCTAAAACTTGAGTTTCTAAATGATATCATGACAAATATTTTAAGAGAAGCATGTATGAGGTCCCCCGAAGCAAAAACAAGGGAAGACGATGAAGAAAATTGAAAACAATCCAAATATCCTAATGGCTAAGTCGTCACAAGCAGTTCTCTAGCAGATCCATAGGAAACCCAATATAGAGCATTTAACGAAGCATACATGCTGGTAGTGCAACATCATTTAGACACATGTGCACACACACACACATATATATATATATAAACAAACTTATTTTTGGAACAATCCAGCTCAATATCTTTTTATGACATCTAAACCAACAGATAAATGTATAGTACAATCAAGACCAACCATGCCCACAGGGTTCAATTACTACGGTCTATGGTTTTGGTTGCTAGCATCAAAGGGTTCAATTATTGGGGTCATTGACAATAAAAACATGCGTTGATGGTGGACATCAACATTAGTGGCAGCAAGTACTTTTTGGCTCTAATACCATATTATTCTCAGGAAGTATGCTTATGGTTATTTAAATTATTCTAACACACATGCTTAGTATTTAACTATTTATATGAATAGCTTAAAACATTATTACAAATTTACCCTAACATGTAAATACTACTCATAACATGGTATAATAAGTCTAGGGACACAGAGTTATTAATAACTTTTTGATGTGGCCTGTAGGACAATAGTGTACGTGGTAGGCCTATGCGAAAGGGATGTTGCTCCAATCACAACTTGCCACCATTAAGTTGTGAAAAAGGTTGTAAAAATTGTTGTTTCTTTATCAATGCTCAAATCAATAACCTCTCTAGATAATTTCAGCCTTATTGCCAGATACAAGCGTTTATCTTATATAAACATTTGAAACACACCTGAAAAGTGAGAATCCTATTTTACTTTTTTTAAGGGTGGAAAAAGACTACTTACCAACAATATTTCATAGCATTAGTTTTTAAAATAATGGTGTACATTTGACGTCAGAACATAATGAAAATATGTAGCTATGAGAGTTTTCAAGTTATTTGAACATGGGAAATAGCAGTGGCACCCGCAGTAAACTTTCTCCAATTTAGTTGGCAACTTCATTCACTTTTTCTGAGGCAGGAAGGGCATAACTAAAGCTTCTCCCATCTGCTTTGCTTGGAGGAGCAGAGGAGAGTAGAGTAAATGGGAGAGGTATGGTTAAATGAACCTTGCTTGGAATTTTTTTTAACAGGGGAGGGGGAGGGTTTTAAAGGGATTTGGAGAGGTATCTTACTCCTCATTTTTAATTCCCCCAAATTGAAGAGATTTGGAGGAAGAGTGGAGTGGAAGGATTAAAAAAATAGAAATGTCAATCTTGCACTTAATATATCAATTTATATTTATTTCTTTAAAATTAATAAAATAAGATCATGATGGTCAATTTACATTAAATTCTCCTTCCTCTCCTCTTCCTGCTTAATTTTTAAAAAATCCGAACAAAGGGGAGGGATATCTATTCCCCTTCCCCTACTTAATTTTTAAAACATCCAAACAAGGTGAAGGAGTAACCTGTAACCATTCCCCTCTACTCTCATTTACTCTCCTCTCCTTCCCCTCCTTACCCTCTACTCACCTCTCCCTCCAAACTTCCAAAAATAGTGTTCATGACATGTGGTTGAACATTGCCTTTTGTAATCATGACCAAGCAAGAGAGTCTACAATAAATATGCCATATGCCTAATTATATCCTAACGTGGATAGACTAATAACTTTGATTTGCTGATAATGGCTATACTAATCTCATATATATATGTGAGTGTGTGAGTGTGTGTGTGTGGAGATTACACAGCTGGCCACAAGATTTAGATGGAATGGTTTATAAACCATAAGCACAAACCTGGAAGTCTTGAGATTGTCTAGTTCCATCAGCAAAGGCTGCTTGCAGTGCATCTGCAACAGACTTTATATCATCCCCTTCAGTAATAAATCCCAAAGAAAGAAAGTCATTTGCCAAACCCAGAGAGTCACGATTAACATAGTGCACAAGCTGAAAGAAACAAAAAATTATTAACAGATACACACCCTAAGGTGAATTCAACAGCTTTTGGCATTATAGTCTATTGAAGAAGGGCAAAGGATGAGAAATCAAAAGGTGAGAGCATATTAGAAACTAATCAAGATTCATTAATACGTAACACTTTTAAATGACTCAGCTTGAAAAGAGATAGGTTGACATCATTAAAATGATTTTAGATATAGGAAGACAACAATAAACAAACATGCAAAGATATATGGGAACTGTTTTCAAATATTTTTATATAGGTAAATAAAGGTCACCTGAACCTACTCGCTTTTTAGAACATCAATATGCAAGTGCACAAGATATGAAGCTCACTGGGCACCTAAGGCACATTTTCAGATACTAAAAAAAACTCTAATTTTAGTTTAAGAGAGAAAATGACAAGTAAAAAGGAGATTGAACCAAATAATACACAGATGAATAGTGTATGGGCACTCAATGCTAATATAGTTAGAAATGCTACCTCTAACACAAATCTCTTTGGTCCATGTAACTAAAGCCAGAGATAATGGCTTCATGGGCCTCCAGTTTACAAATTCACTTTTTTAAAGTTAATAATGTGATAAGGTACTTTATGCTCTCTTTTTTCTTTTTTTCTTTTTTTGGATAGATAAAGAAAAATATTTATTAAAAATCAAAGATGGGGATTCCTTTCAATATACAAGCTGTGTACTGAAGGACAACCTCCACATACAGTACAGCAATCAAGAAATCTAAAAAAGAGAAATAGAATGGCATATTAAACAGCTATCCACTCAAAACAGAACACACTAAAAGTTAACTTCGTCTCTGTCATGCTCAGTTCTAAACCTTTAAAGGCTCATTAAATATGCTCCTTCCAAATGACCCACAAGGCAAGGAAGAATGGCCAGCCAAAGGACACCCGAACAACCTTTAACAAAGCCCCCACCCCAACAGTCCAACATCTCAATCGCCCTATTTGGCATCACCTATTGCACCACAAAAAAACTGAATATGAGAAACCACAACTCCATAACAATTTCACAATGAAGCAACAAATGTTCAACACTCTCCCCGCTGTCTGTTCTTGCTCATGCTCATGTAAGACCAATAAACAACAATAATCCTTGGATTGCGTAAGTTAAATCCACCATAATGATTTTTCCCAATGCCGCCCTCAATGTGAAAAATGCTATCTTAGTTGGGACATGAGCCTTCCAAATACTCTTCCAAGGAAACAATAAATCAAAGCTGCCACAAAGCACTGTATAAAATGATTTCACCTCAAACAGCCCTGTCTTCGTAGGTCTCCAACAAATCCAATCAGCAACACCCCTTCAAGATCTATTGGGTGCGTGTGTAACTTACCAATAAAAGAAAAGATAAGATAAGACAATCCAAAATATTGGACAAAGATGTACTGACTACTTGACTGAGAGTTTTCTTTAAAAAAAAAAAAGAATAATGGAGAGAGTTTAACAGTTCAACTACTTTATGAAGGGGAAAAAAGTGAACAGAAAAACAGAAGTAGATGAACCAAGACGAGCAGCACCGCTGACAGAGTAGCACTGGGGTGCCATGATGATGCCAATGAGGGTCAACAAACTGAGTCCAGAGCCTATAGGTGCAGATTGGCGAGAGAGATGGGAAACCTCAGGTGTTCAGAGTAAGAATGAAAGAGATTGATTTAAGTTTTACAGATCTTGAGCTTTCAAATTGTGCTAGGTTGTATAAATAAATAAATAAAACTCTCTTTTTCAACAGCCCTTCCCCCCACCCCCCTTCTTTTTCTTTCAGATTTTGGGAGTGAGGCTTTGTAGTTATTATTATTGTTGTGTCCCAGCTGTGTCTGAAAAAATAAATGATAAAAAGAATTTTATTTTTGCCAGACATCCCACGGACACACAGGCAGCTGTGCGCCATTCCCATGTTGGAGACCAACACGTTGCCCATTTTGGTATGTCCATGCTTCACATAGTATACCTAATTTTTTCACACAAAAAAATGTAATAACTATATCTAATTTTATTTCTTAAGTACATACTTTTCGACTAATAACACATTAGTTACAAAGTGTTACAATCTTCAAAAAAATTGATGACAATGACGTCTACAACTCAATGAACAATCATGCGATACATTCTTCTCAGGAA
Source organism: Quercus suber (assembly GCF_002906115.3). NCBI lineage: Eukaryota > Viridiplantae > Streptophyta > Magnoliopsida > Fagales > Fagaceae > Quercus > Quercus suber. The sequence continues at coordinate 399,787 of NW_027069693.1, read as the reverse complement.
ACCCTGCATATAGTATTAACAAGAGTTTCACTTGAAATATCAACATAAATCCATGCCAAACTCAAATCTTCTTGTGGTAAAAAATTGGAAAGGCCATGACACAAGAAATGGTATGCAACATCATGCACATCAGCACATGACCTGTAAGCCACAGAGAAACTAAATAACAACTTTCCAATAGGAATAATATCTGGCCCTATTCTCTTAGTTCATCAACAGATGATTGTGTACACCAAAATCACAGAGCATTTGCATTTTTGTAAGACTAAGGTATTTCCATAAAAGAATGCTTAAATTTTCTATCATGAATACACTCAAATTCAGAGCTTTTCCCTCAGTTAATTACCATGCAACTAGTTCTTACCATTTGAATAAGTCCTACTTGGTAGTGGCGAGGAATTTCCCCCGTCATTCCAAAATCAAAATATGCAAGAGTTCCATTGTCCGTAGCAACAAGGTTTCCCGGATGTGGGTCAGCATGGAAAAATCCAACCTCAAGCAATTGCCTCAAAGAGCAGTATAAGCCCTATGAATACAAAGGATTGAGGGTGATAAATACAAAACTTCAGGAAAAATTACATGCAATGCATTTGCAAAAAGATTGTATGATCATGTTCAATGCCAGAAAATAATTTATTATGAACCACCAATGCACAACAGAGAAATTTCTGCTTGATACCTGATCAATCAGCTTCTGTCTGTTTAGACAGGCCTTTCTCAGGCCAATTTCATCTGTAAGCTTTATCCCGTCAATCCACTCCATTGTAAGCACAGCAGTCCGCGAGAATTCCCAGTATATTTTTGGAACTTTAACAGCGTTAGCTCGTTCATATTGCACAGTTTTCCCAGCTGTAGTTTTTTGGTGGCTATTTTGATTATCACCTGTTCACCCATCAAAACTCTGCTTAAACAAATTGTGCTTGAACTTGATCAAAGACACAACATAAATTCAACCACACACACACACTGAGCCTTATGGAAGGGTGTTGATATCCTAAAACAACATCTTATACACAAAAAGATGCCATCGCATACCCTGCATCCAGAAAGCATTTCTATAAAAAGCACACTGTACAAGCTGTTCTGAATAAATTAAAGGCTCAGATGTTCCCATCCGTTTCCCACAAACTTCATTCAGAACTATATTTTCATCTTGATCAAGTGGCCCTCAAAAAAGTAAAGCCACAAAGAAATAGGAAAATTAAACCTCAATAAGCAACATACTTGCTGACCAAATTTGCACTTCAAATATAGATGGTCTAAGCATACAGGTAAAGATATTCATTCATATCTACACTGTTATACGACCTTGAAAACTAAACCATATACTGCACGGGTTAGAAGTACGGAACAACTTACATGCATAGCAACCATAGAGAGAAGCAAAACGATCAGCATTTTTCCCCTCTTGGACATAATCAATCTCATCAAACATGTGCCTGACCTGTTTATTCAAAAGACATCTGAAGACATCCATAAGCATGTACATTGACAATCTCATTAAGAACATAATGGTAAACATGCCATTGAATAAGTAAAAACAAAAGAAATAAGAGGCACTTCATAGATAAGCATTGACAATACACAAAAGCTGACATAAAAAATAAAAATAAAAATAAAAAAATGATGACAAAAGTTGATACAAACAATACACACACTGATATAAGCCATGGTGTATGATAGAAGATTTTTCATGAAATGTACAAGCTCTTTAGCAACGGAACCAGTGGGAGTCTGTATGGAGAGTTTGGAAGGCAACCATAATCACTTGACATACTGGAGGTAATTAGGTAGTATCAAGGATGAGATTAAATAGAAGATGAAAACTCCCTCCTTGATGCAGGACTCATAGAACATGTGGCACAAGACATTGTAGGATAAGTTAGTGTCTAACTTGATTATAATGATTTAGAGATGCACTACTCAGGTACACGGGTTGTATACATAAAGAGGAAACACCAAAAATAAATAAAACAAAAAAGAGAAAAAAAAAAAAAAAAAACAATTAGCTAAAACTTCCGATGAAATTCCAAAGAGAACCTTTTTAGTGAATGTGGATACTTTCACTAGGAAAGATATGGTTTTTAATAATTCTTCAATCTACATAATGTCAAATCATGAGAATCTTTGCTTCTATTTTCGTGTCTGGTAAGAATTTAAGGATCAAGACTCAATTCGACAAGATTCAAAAGATGCACAGATGAGGTTGAGCCAATTTTTAGAATAAATATGTATAGTGACAAATGATGGTAATTCCATGACTTGTTCATCTTACAAACTGAAGAAAAGTTCTTATAATTGTTACGCACAAATTCTTATTAGCATATTAGGGATAAGGAACTATTTCTTGATGTACTTAAGAAGATAAAAATTATCAAAAGTATTAATTAGGCCTCCAAAAAGATCATGGAAAACTGAAGTCGAACTTGAGGTCAAGTTTTCTTCGACATGAGAACTAATGTAAAAGAAATTAATCTCAAGTAAAGAAATCTCATTGGTCCATTTTGTCTAGCTTGTGTGTTTGTGCATATATATATACACTAACTAGATATTTTTAGTAATTGTATCAAGTCTTTTCTTCTCTACTATATGAAATTTAATATTTGAATATTTTTTGAACTATTTTATTTTAGAAATCAATCTATTAGTGTTCCAACTTCAATCATACTTTCTTCTCCTAGTTGTAAACTTGTTATGTTGCTGGAATTTCTTCTTAAACCCTTTGTAAGCATCAATTTGCTTGATGTGGTGGCCTCCTCAATTTGCTTGATGTGGTGTATTTGGGGAGAATGCAATCGGTGGATGTTTGAGGATTTGGATAGATCTGATGACCAACTGCTTGCTCTCTTTTCTGGTTCCCTTTTTGATTGGGCTAGGGATTGGGGACTCACACCTATTGATTCTCTTCCTTCATTCCTTAACTCTCTTCTTCTTTGTAATTAGTGTTTTTTTTTTTTAATGTTTTTGCTTTTCCATCTTTCTTTGTACTTTTGATATGCTAGTGCTACTTTGCATTTAGCAATTTTTTGAATATACATCTTTCTTACCTATTAAAAAAAAAACCATACACACACACACATCTTTCTTTGTAATTAGTGTTTTTTTTTTTTATGTTTTTGCTTTTCCATCATTTTTTGTATTTTTGATATGCTGGTGCTACTTTGCATTTAGCAGTTTTTTGAATATACATCTTTCTTACCTATTAAAAAAAAAACCATACACACACACATCCTAAAAGAAGGAAGCTATAGAAAATGAAATAAGCTAAGAACCTTCTTTTTTTTTTTTTTTTTTGTAAGAATATTATTAATAATAGAAAAATTACCAAAACGAGTACATTGGGGATGTACTATGGGGGCACAAATCAAGAAACAAAAGAACAATGGTCAAGAAAAATAGAAAAGGAAGAACAAAAAAAATGAGAAAAGACCACACTCCATTCAAAGAGAGTGTGTAAGAACAAAGACTTGAGCTCTAGCAAAGAACGTTCACAACCCTCAAAGCTTCTAGCATTTCTTTCACGCCAAATGCACCAAATCAAGCAATGAGGCACTAATTTCCAAACATCCATGTGACGATGACGCACAAACTTTCCTTGCTAAGTCTCAAACAACTCAAGAACAGTATGAGGCATAACCCATTGAAGACCAAAAAAACAGAAAACCAAAGACCACAACTCCCAAGCTATGGAGCAATGAAGTAGCAGATGATCTACTGACTCCCCACACCTCTTACACATATAGCACCAATCAAGCACTATCACTCATCTTTTACGAAGATTATCTGTTGTTAAGATCTTACCTAAGGAAGCAGACCAAGAAAAGAAAGCCACCCTTGGAGGAACCTTCGATTGCCATATCATTCTCCAAGGAAAGGAAAAAAAAAAGTAAGAGGGTAGAAAGGGCTATAATAACCTCTAACCTCAAAACCTCTATTCCTTGCAAGCTTCCAACAAATCTTATCTGGGCCAAACCCCTGCATTGACGAAGAATATACCAACCCCATAAACCGATCAAAGGCTTCTTCTTCCCAATCTTGTGGTGGACGACGAAATTGCACATTCCAGTGAAACCTCCCAGCAGACCAACTATAACTTCAACCACCGAGGAATCCTTTGACCTACTAAAACAGTAAAGCTCCGAAAAGGCCTCTTGTAAAGTACAATCCCCACACCACACATGCTTCCAAAATTTTACTCTAGTACCATCCCCCACATCATGGAACAATTATCAAGGCCTACACCATGGAACAGTTATCAAGATGGTCCAACATCAGGCCTAACCCACTAACCACTAATCCCCATTTCCAAAGCAAAACACCAAGAAATTATTGTAGAGCCCTATTTTTTATGTATAATCATCTAAATAGCATTTGAAGAGGGAAATAAATCAAATATCGGGCATAGAGAGGAAACCCAGTAAATTTTAACAATAAAATTTCTCAATGCTGGATTCAGAGTTTTATTGTCTTTGTGAGTAAAGAATCCAATACAAGATCTTGAAGATATCAATTTTAAGCATATTTTTGAAATGAAGATACTATATGCGGCAGCAGAAATCATTAACAAAGAAGGCTGGATATCTATACAGTTGAGATACAGAAGACTCACCACTTCATTCACAGCTACTAAGAGGTCTTTGCGGGCATTAGCGAATCGCTTCAATTGACCCCCAATCATCTGGAATAGTAATGCATCAAGGGTCAATGAAAGTGACATACCCGGTCTCTGTACCTTGACAGCCACCAACTCTCCAGAATGCAGGTGAGCTGCAAGACTTGAACAACAAAATGAAACATGTAGCTTCAGTTATCACCCAACATACAGATCTTCCCAGGACATCCATATGGAAAAGTGAAGAGACAGATCAATGCAACCCGATTAGAGAGCAGATAATCTTCCCATTTTTCAAAAGAGATTCTCTAACCTTTATAAACCTGCCCTAAGGATGCCGCTGCAATAGGCTTTGGACTGATGTCAGCAAAAATTTGTGAAAGAGGAGCACCCAACTGGGTTTCAATAGATTTAATTGCAATATGAGTTGGAAATGGAGGTATTTGATCCTACACAACATACAGCAAAGCTTAAACTGTGAGAGATAAACCAACATGGCAGCAGAAGATCTAATCATCGTACTTGGTCACATGACCATTGGGAAGAGGCAAACGATAGAAAGAAATCTAGCAAACCTGTAACTTAGCAAGCTCTTGACAATATACGGTTGGCAATATATCTGGCCTTGTGCTCAAAGCTTGCCCAAGCTGTAAATACAAATAAAAGTTTAGATAAGTAAATTTCAGCATATAGCAATTTGAGAGTCATCTAATGATTTGAAATTCCAATCCAGTGATTAATCCTCATCACATTCCATGTATAACATCCATCACACAGAAGTTTGTAAAAGAATTAATGCAAATTTTGTAGAGAATGCAAGAGAATAAATAATACTCTTTTCTCGCAAAGATACCTTTGCAATCTCAGATTTTTGTTTAATGAGTTGTAAGATAAAAAAGCATTCTCCAACTCTCGGTCCGTCCCCCCCCCCCCCCCCCCCTCACACACACCCGGGGAAAATAAAAAATAAAAAAAACAAAACAACAAAGTGATTGGCTAAAGGCAGGATTTGACCCCAAAGTCCATGGAATAATTAACAACAGGATTTACCAGCTAGCCACTGTCACTACAATCTGCCACAGAGGGACCTATGTCACATATTTTCTTTCGGAATATGTGGGTTTCTTTCCCTTCAAATCAGAGAGCCAAAGTACACCTATGTATCTCATGTCTATAATCTTTTTTACACATCACCTCATCAAGCGCTCCCATCTTCTCCTACTCTTCCTTCACCTTCAAACAGAATCGAATCTTCACCCCTCAGTAAAAGTTGATGATATATACATATAAAAGATAGAATTTCAACTTATAGTGTCCACAGTCCGCTCTTTGATGATTGCTCTTTATCATCACACCAACTAGTTTTTTGTGTAGGCGGGGTTTGAACCCCATATTTCTTATTCAATGACAAGAAATTTTACTAATTGAGCTAATTAAAACCTACACATTAGTTGATGATTTTTTCTTTTTTGATAAGTAAAAAAAAAAAAATCATCAGCTGATGATATAAATCTTCTATCTAAATTACATGTTAAATGTATGCTGAAATATTGATATACTGGGGGCAAACAACCACATTCAACCACTGACAGAATTGAATCCTCACCCCTCAGCATTAGTGGATTATATTAATCTTGTGTCTAATAATTACATGTGAAATGAATGCTGAAAGATTGATGTATGGGAACAAACAACAACCTTCAACCACTGACAGAATTGAATCTTCACCTCCTCAGTATTAGTTGATGATATTAATCTTCTATCTGACAATTACACTAACATGTTAAATGTATGCTGAAAGATTGATTTAACAGAAACAAACAAACATGTCCATACACAGCCTACATTAGACCTTCATAGATAACATCAAAACCTTGGTCCCAAAACTTTGGGGTCCTCTATTCTCATTCTTCCCTATCCAAATTCATTCTCTTTGTTGCTTTCTTAATTGACATGTCCTTTTTTACTACTTCCACTAGCGTTATTTTACTTCTTGCTCTACCTCTTTTCATTCTCTCTACTTGAATCAAATCACTCTTCCTCACTGATACATGAATTGCTCTTCTTTACATATGACCAAACCATCTCAAGCAACTCTCCCGCATCCTCTCATCAATAAGAGTCACTCCTATCTTTAAACAAATTTCTTCATTCCACATCCTACATTAGACACTCAACTTCATGTAATGCATATAGTTCTAAGTAAAGAATAAAAATGAAAAAAGGAAGGAAGATATGACAAATTTTAAGACTACTAAAAAAATGACAAGAAAATTTCACGACACGAATGACTTGCCTTGATGTAGAATGGGCCCAAGCGGATCAAAGTTTCACGGAACTGCAATAAAATGTACATAAGTTACTGTAAATTTAAATCAGTGACATGTATTCATGTGTTTCTCCACCAAAGAAATAAATACAATATAGCTTCAACTTATATTCATATTGGTAACATGTTTCCCCAAATTATAAAAAAAAAAAAAAAAAAAAAAATAAAAAAAAAAAATCGGCCTGTGCATTTGGATTAGCTTTTTACTGATTTGTCGAAATTGAGTGAAGTGCAGTTGTATCTAGAAATTTGTGAGGCTTTAAAAAGCTATTCATAAGAAAATAAGCTAATAAGTTTTTTTTTTTTTAAAAGAAGGAGAAGAAGCTAATCCAAACACATGCACATAAACTTATTTATGCATGAATAAACTTTAAACTAAAGATGCTTAATTGCCCTTTCTTTTTCTTTTTTTTTGGCTAGGTAATAGGACTTTTATTGAATGAAATGAACATCATGTTCACAATGGTGAACACTCTAAACATGAAACAAATAAATAAAACTCAAGAGCTAAATCAAACAGAATTCAAAAAATCAAGAATGGAAAGACATTGCGTAAACCCCCAATTACCAAATAAAAGAGACTTAGAGATCTAAAGGTATTTCCTTATCTTCAAAGGTACAGATATTATGTTTCTACCAAACCAACCACATCAGACATGCTGGAACCATATTCCAAGTAGTGGAATGGTGTAAAAAAAAAAAAAAAAAAAAAAATCAGCCTGTGCATTTGGATTAGCTTTATACTGATTTGTCGAAATTGAGTGAAGTGCAGTTGTATCTAGAAATTTGTGAGGCTTTAAAAAGCTATTCATAAGAAAATAAGCTAATAAGTTTTTTTTTTAAAAAAAGAATTAGAAGAAGCTAATCCAAACACATGCACATAAACTTATTTATGCATGAATAAACTTTAAACTAAAGATGCTTAATCGCCCTTTCTTTTTCTTTTTTTTTTGGCTAGGTAATAGGACTTTTATTGAATGAAATGAACATCATGTTCACAATGGTGAACACTCTAAACATGAAACAAATAAATAAAACTCAAGAGCTAAATCAAACAGAATTCAAAAAATCAAGAATGGAAAGACATTGCGTAAACCCCCAATTACCAAATAAAAGAGACTTAGAGATCTAAAGGTATTTCCTTATCTTCAAAGGTACAGATATTATGTTTCTACCAAACCAACCACATCAGACATGCTGGAACCATATTCCAAGTAGTGGAATGGTGCTCCCTAAACCAATTCCTACATGCAAAAAGAAGAGAACTAACCGCTTCAGCATCACCCATTGGATCCCAGACACCTAAAAAACTTCTTCCCATAAAGCATTAGCAAACTTACAGTGAAGTAAAAGATGGTCCACAGATTCTCCATCGCAATGACATAAGGAGCACCAATTTACTAGGGCCTTCCATCTCAATGGTGAGAATCCCACCCCTATCTGCTATCCATAAAAATAAAGACACTCTTTTAGGCACCTTCACACACCAAATGCTCTTCCAAGGGAAGATATTAGTAAAAGAACCAGCCAAAAAATTATAATAGGAGCGCACATCAAACACACCAGTTTGAGTCAACTTCCAAGTCAGGTTATCATCCCCTCTCCCCTCGGCGTATGGGATAAAGAAGCTCAAAAAAAGAATATACACCCATTAATTCCCAATCATGAAAAGCTTGGTGGAATTGTAAATTCCAACACCTACTTCCCCCTTCTAATGCAGAAACCACCAAATCAGAAATTCAAGCTTCTTTAGACCAAGAACAAGCAAACAAATCTAGAAACATGTCCTTTAGAATAGGATTTCCACTCCAAGGATAGTACCAAAATCGAATACAATGACCCTCACCCACATCATACGCTACCTGTCCAAAGAATTTCTTTGCTCCTACCCTAATACTCTTCCACATCTCACACCCATAAGTTCCTCTCACATCTCCAATACACCAGCCTCCCCCAGTCACACCATATTTAGTTGCTAGAACCTGACATCATAACCTGTTACTTTCCTTCCCGAGGTGCCATAGCCAATTTCCAAGCAAAGCATGGTTAAACAATCCAATCCTTTGAATCCCCAACCCATTGACCTCCACTAGCAAACAAACCTTATCCCAAGCAACTAAAGGATATTTAAAAGTTTCCTTAGAAGCCCCCCCAATGGAAATTCCTCTAAATCCTTTCTAATCTAGTCGCCACAGCTTAATCACCCATTCTAGAGCTCAATGCACAAACTATGCAGGAATTATTTTGGATGATAAATCATGAATTGAGCCACTATCAATCAGCACATTCAGATCAAGAAATTCCTTTAAAATCTCTTTCAATAATTATTATTACTTCATAAAAAATCTTAAAAAAAGTATGTTGTCTACAATATCAGCAATTCTTTACAAATCAAATTAATTTGTCGAACAAAGAGAAAGAAACATGAATTGTTCTTCCCTTGTTCTTTGGAGCAAAACACTTGAATTTTACTTCAAGGCAAACAATAAGGGTTCATTTGGTTGGGAGGATGGAAAAGTGGGTGGATAGAAAAAATTTAGTTTTCTCTCCGTGTGTTTGGTTGAGGGAGTGGAAAAGTGGAGAGATAGAGAACTCTTTTATTTGGTTGAGTAAAAAAGTGAGAGGATAGAAACTATAGTTTGAAAAAATTTACTCTCATGCCCCTAGAACATAATAAACTCTTTTTTAATAGTATATAAAAATTAATTTTTTTAATTACTACAAACTAACACAACTAATAAACCCACTCCCTCCCCACTTTTCTCTCTAGTTTTCTTCCCAAATTGGGGAGAAGGGTTTCCACACCCCCATTCGCTCATCCCCAACCAAAAACCCTCCTCTCTCCTATTTTCTCTCCCCCTTTATCATTTCACCCAACCAAACATACCATAAGGAATAGCTATGGGAATAGATGGAAGCCGACAAAATAGTTGAGAACTTTATTGTGACCCAAACTTGCAAATAAGAAAACAACATCATTATCATAAGACATCAAATGGTAGGGCCACTTTGGTAGGGTTGTAACATTCATGAAATTTTATTAATATGAGAAGCTGCAACTGCTTGAGAAGCAACCCTTTGGCTACTTCTCAAAAGCCGCCTATAAAGTTCAAGCAGCATTACAAAGCAGTAAAGAACCCCTTACCAGAAGATTCAACAATGATGGAATGGCAAGAGGCACAGATATTGTACCAGTACCAACAGATTCATTATATGTAAAAGCAATAGGCATCCTTATTAAAAAAAAAAATTAAACGGATAAAAAAAAAAAAGAAAAAAAAAAAAAGGAAACAACATAGCATGCAACACATCCTACATAGGACATACTGAACCTACTGACAGGTGTGCAATATCCATGTCGTTGTCATGTTGCTAACTGAGACTGATTTTTTTTTTTAATAATGATAGTTACAACAGGAGAAGGGAGATTTGAATGCTAGATGTCTCCATTAAAAACATCAAGAGGTGTCAAATAATTAAGTTATAAGGCTGTTGGCAACTAAGGCTGATATTGAGCTCAAATAAAAATTTTAAAGCTTAAGAAAAATGAAGCAGGAACTAACACAGTCCAACATTCTCATTGAGAATGCCCATTCAATGAATCAACAACCTCAAAACCATCCACTATCTGAACAATTTACTACACCAGACCCAGAGAATGATTCTTGTGCCAAAGATGAAGTGCATAATCAAGTGAACAGAGTGCAAAAACAATTGAAAAAATCCAACAAATATGGCATAAATAGAAAAGTAAAAGTATGGCAGTACCCAACTATTGCATTGGTAGGCCAACATTTCACATAAATGCATAAAGACATGTCATAACATAAAGAGATGAATGGCACAACAAAACTCCAAACCCAGTAACTATGGTGTCTAGACTAAAGGATTGAGAGCTACAACCATGAAAGATCAATTTTGCCCAGACAGGAGAAATTTATCCACGATATGGCTACCTTGTTGGTAAGAACCACCAGGCAGCTTAACATAACAAAAAGAAAGTGCGACAATTGTCACAGCTTGGTAGTTGCTGATAGCATCATTATAATGATAACAAGTGGTACTCCAACATTCTTGAATCCATGTCAACATATAAATAAATTAAAAATCACTTGATTAAAAAAACTTAGTTTTGAGGGGGCAGGGCCGCAAGGGGGGAGGAGGGAGACTCCTAGTATGGGAAGTATACAAGAAAAAAAAAAAAAAAAAAAACCCTTAGTTCCTCATCCTCAAACAGCCAAAACTTCAAACAGAAGAAGAAAAAGTAACAAGAATAGACTGAAACAAAACTAGTTGCAAGTTGCAACGTATTTATAGAAAAATATCACAAGCTAACCACCATACTGCACCACACAACGTTGCAAATTTAAATGAATTGTTAAACAGATAAACATAAACAATGTTGCAAGTTTAAATGAATTGTTAAACAGATACAGACAAACATTAAATTGATATTTTTTTTAAAGTCATACTATATGAGACTCATGCTTATGTGGGGTTTGGGAGAGGTGGTCTGGTAGGCAACCTTCTCCTAAATTGAGGAGAGGCTGATTCTCAAACTCCAATATAAAAGTAGAAATGATAATAAAATAGATGTCTATTATATCTTTGTCATTTCGTTTAAGCTCCTTGATGGTAATATGTCAAAACTAGCACATGATCGAAGTTAAGATGCTCCTAGAAAGGTATGATGTTAATGTGTCAATGCTAGTATCATGATCAAAGTGAAGATGTTCCTAGGAAGGTCTATTTTCTATTGCATAAATTGGTATTTGGGATGGTGTCGTCAATCCACTGCCATTATTGAACTGTCTTGTATTGATAGCCCTTTTTTTCCATACTTCTGTATTGAAATAAAGAATTTTCAAATAAAGGGGCCTCTAAATTTAGATAAATGATAACAAATCGATATTTATGCCTTGTTCATCACAACTCAAATTCACAGAATTTGGTCAACAACTCCATCCATGCAAGTTCCAAACTCAGCCAAAAAGCAACAGAGAATTATCCACAGCATGATTAAAATTAAAGGTGTCTAATACCTTGATGGCACGTTTTGTTATGTCTCGCACAAAGAATTGCGAAAAGCTTAGCCTCAACACATGAAATGAAACAATTGCTGCTCTATACAAAGCCAAAAATGGACCAAAACGAGGAACAACGGAAACATTTTTTCCATAAGTTCCAAGAATATGCCCAAATTCACTTTCTAGCGATTCCTTCCTCAGCTTTGCATATGCTGCTGATGGGCTTCCACCATGCACACTGGAGAAACCTGTCGAAAATCTGCACCAATATCTCTAAGCTGAAGTAAAACAATCATGGAGACATAGAAAAACTTCAAAGAACAACGATGAATCATTCAGGAATTGCTGTACGCAAAACATAAGTGTCAAGTTTTCACAAAATTTAAGAAAACAATCCACTTACGAATTTCGAAGCAACAGCTGTGATGGAATCCAATTATCTTGTCTTCTAACAACTTCAATATCTGTTTGACATCCCAATGACATGCATTTCCGCAAGATAGCCACAACAAAACTATCATGGCGTGAAGCTGTAGGGAAAACCAAGGGAAGTGGCAAGACTAGTATCATGATCCATGCTGGCAGTAAAGATAGTAAGAGCCAGGTGACAACAAAGGCCATGGCAGATAAACTAATAAGGATTGTATTTTTATTATGAAAAAAAAAAAAAGTTGCAGGCCACACACCCAATTGATAAAAATATTATTGGGAAAAAAATTTATCTCCAAACTAGTTTGAAGGCAACTTCCTCCAACCCACTATATGGCAATTAAAAAGACCATCCTCGTATACTTTTAGTCACGTGACATTTTTAATGAGTCATGTGAATTATTTAAATAATACACATGGATAGTTATATATCACCACGTCGTGGGTTAGAGAAGATTCCTCCTGAAAACCTTGTCCATATACTAATATAGAAAAATTCCATTAATCAGTCAGAAAACTCTGTCAACAATTCCATAATTCAGATTAGACTAAATTAATTTAATTCTATGAAAACAACAGCTCCAGCTTCATGGGCAGGGTGGATCTGACCAGCAAACTGTAAATACAAATTGGATCTCTAACAGGTTCAATTGATGAAGCCTTTTGTAACTTCACAACATACCCAACAAACAAACATTAGTTCATGCAAAAAAAGAGGACAACAAAAACAAGAAATAAGTAAAAGAAAGAATCAAACAAAGGGCAAAAACTAGTCCTGACTTTCACTGTCCAAAATTTTCCACTTCGCCTCGCATTAAAGCCTTCGTAACGACCACTTTTCTAATGCTTATCACTATAGAGACACATACTTGAATAAACCATTAAGCACCCTAGAAAACCTAAGCCACATTCCAAACCCTGACTCTTACAACACTAGTTGTTTGAAACAAAATTCCAAGAAAGTTATAACAACACAAAGTTCAAGCAATAAGCCAATAATAAATCAAACCATAACCTATAAACTAGCCCCTAGAAATTCCACTAATGACATTAACAAATTTAAAGTTATATTCAAAATATCAATTCGCTAAATAATCCATACAAATATCTTGTCCATGCTGATCAAACAAAAAACAAACAAGCTAATGTCTATTATAACAATAAACCGAACAAAAGCTCTCGTTTGATTTCCGAGAAACAAAATTACATTGAAACTCAATTCTCACGGTAATTTTAACCTTGTGTTTTCATTTATTGAACGTGTTTTGAAGATTTTGAGTTCCTTTTTTCTATTCCTACATTTTCTCAATGATCAAGCAGAAGCTATATACAATGCAAAGTAAATAGAAGAGGATTGGTACTTCTGGACAGCACTGCGACATGGCGGTGACGGTTGAGACTGGCAATAGCAAAGACATTCCTCATTGGCTACCGGAAGATCTTAGCTGAACGAAGATTGGGGCAGAGTTGACGAACCCATACGAGAGCGAGTTTGCAACGCAGGTGTTTGTAGTAATGCGCAAGCGAAACGAGAATTTTGAATTGAGAACTCTCTCTCGCTCTGGTTGATTTGATTTTCACATACAAACAACAACAGTATTCTGTGTGTTTGTGTTTGTGTGTAACAGTGAGAGAGAGACGGTTTGCTTGAGAAGTGAGGAAACGGCCACGTATGGTCTACTTGGCACCTCTAGAGCGAGACACTATTATTTGACCTGCCTGAAGTAGAGCAAGGAAATTTGGGATTCTGTTCGGCCTTTTTGCGAACGAAGGAAAGGAACAATGCTGTTTTCGATTCTATCATTCCTTTTTTTTCTTTTGGGAGAGATGTTTGGGTTGGATTTGAATTTTGCATAAAGGCCCAACTCATTCGGACAATCCAAGATGGCAAGATGAAGGGCTACTCACAGCGAGGTGCGTGATTTTCACATACAAACAACAACAGTATTCTGTGTGTTTGTGTTTGTGTGTAACAGTGAGAGAGAGACGGTTTGCTTGAGAAGTGAGGAAACGGCCACGTATGGTCTACTTGGCACCTCTAGAGCGAGACACTATTATTTGACCTGCCTGAAGTAGAGCAAGGAAATTTGGGATTCTGTTCGGCCTTTTTGCGAACGAAGGAAAGGAACAATGCTGTTTTCGATTCTATCATTCCTTTTTTTTCTTTTGGGAGAGATGTTTGGGTTGGATTTGAATTTTGCATAAAGGCCCAACTCATTCGGACAATCCAAGATGGCAAGATGAAGGGCTACTCACAGCGAGGTGCGTTGCCTTGCGATTTTTGATCATTTTTAGTATCGAACTTTACAGTATGGTTTAACCAAAATCATAACCACATTGCACCTTATTTATGCGGTCACATATGCGGTATGGTGCGGTTTAGAGTTCAATCAAATCATAACCGTAGCACACCTCAATTTTACTGTCACGTGTACAGTTTGGTGTATAAGATGCGGTTTGAATGGTTTAAATCCAATATACTTTTCAAATTTTAGGCTTTTCTTGCCTAGCCCAAAACTGATTTTTCCATTTGTTTTGGGCCGAGTTTTAAACTATTGAGCTAGTGACTGACTTTCCTAATCAACACTTGCTAGAGTTATTAAACTATTTTTTTCCATTGAAAACTAAACTATTAATAATATAATTAATATTAAAAAATAAATATATTAATATATAGAAAGGGTGCGATGTAGTGCAGTTTGTGTGGTTTTCTTATTATAAAACCGCAAACTGCATTGCACCATGCAATGCAGTGCACTATTACTTGCGGTGCGGTTTGGTTATGCCATTTTGTGAACGGTTTTGGTGCAGTCTTTGTGATCTGTGCAGTTTGGTGAACACCCCTAGATAAAAGTATACAAAAACAAGATTTCAACTGAACTATGGGTGGCAAAATTTGACACAACCCACGAACCTCACATGCCACAACACGAAATTAGCAGGTTATGGATTGAGCTCTAAAGGGTTTGTGTTATATTCGGGTTGACACGACTGACCTGTTTAATAAATGTGTCAAGTTTGTGTCTAACTCATAGAACCCGTTTGACCCATCTAAACTATTTGTAATATTGAAATATAATTTAGTTTTAAATGATTATTTGTGATGTAGTTAATCATTAGTTATGAATTTTATATTAAAAAACCTTTTTTTTTTTTTTGGTTTTTCATAGTTCAAATTAATTTGGTTAATATTAAAATTTGTATTTTTTTCCCGCTTTGATAAAACCTAATAAATAGATCAACACGACTAACCTGTTTAATAACAAGTCATGTTAGGTTTGGAAAAATATTGACTTGTTTAATAAACGTGTTGGATTAGTGTTAACCTATATAGTCAAATACTCCTAAGTTGACACAATACGAATCCGACACATGAACACGAATTGTCACCCTTAAGCTAGACCCAGTACAATTGTACAAACAATACTTCACATTTATCAACATATCAGTTTTTTTTTTCCTTGGGATTCAAAGGATGAGGGATGGAGTCATAAATTTTTGTTTTGAAAGCCAAACTAATTGTTTGATTATGGAGGCCATTTTTTACATGGGAGTGAGTTTTTTTTTTTTTTTTTTTTATACTAAATTTTCCTTAAATTTTGTCTTTATTTAAACTTAGAGGTGTAGAGATATTTTTGAACTATGAAAATAAGGATCCCAAGTTGGTGAAAGCCCCTTAAATAGTAGTATAAATAAACTACCTCCATCAAATAATATAAACAACTGAGTTTCTCTCTTCTCTCCCATCTCTCTCTTTTGTCTCCCTCTCTCTCTCTATCCATCAAACCCACACAGGCAACAACCATAACCAAATCTAACAATCCCACTACTACCAACAACCACTTACCACCGAAACTTAGCCCAACCATTGAAATCCAGCCATCACCACCACCACTGAAACACCACTAGACTAGAAAACAAAAAACCTCCACCAAACCACCCAACTAAAACAACCACCACCACCGAAATTCAACCTAACCATTGAAACTTGCCCATCACCACCACCACTAAAACACCACCCAACTGAACCAATCACCACCATCGAAACTGAAAGAAAGAAAAAATCAACTACCACCACAGGAAAACACCGAACCACAACCAACCACCACCACCGAAGCTCAACATTGATTTACAGCCACTCACCCAAATGTTGATCCATAGCCTAACCACCAATTTACAATCACTCAAACCGTCATTTGAAATAAGGAGAGAGAGAGAGAGAGAGAGAGAGAGAGTCTAAAAGTGAGAGGGACTAAAGTTAAGAGATAAGCTAGGAGAGAAAGAGCAAATAAAATATGGAATTTTAAGTTTACAACCTATATATTGGCATATGTAGGTTGTAAATTAGCTATTTGGGAGAGGGGGGGGGGGGTTACACCCTTAATGCTAATGGTCTAACACTTTTTTTTTTTTTTTGTTGTAAATTAGCTATTTGGGAGAGGGGGGGGGGGGTTACACCCTTAATGCTAATGGTCTAACACTTTTTTTTTTTTTTTGGAGAAAGTAATGGTCTAACACTTGTATCAGTGTTTTTATAATAAAAAAAGTACCACAATTTAGCCAACTAAACTCAAAATTTATCTACATCAATCTATATAAAATTGTGTTAAAAATAAAAATACTTAATTAATATAGTAACCAGTGTATTTAGACCATGAATATCGGAGTTAACTCTCTAACTTTTATTTTTTATTTTTATAATTTTAAATAAACTAGACTAGATGCAAGGGAGTGTATTTCAAAGCCCTGCTTCTTCGAGGGCTTTTCACAGGCGCTCTTTTACACCCACGCAGCGAGAGAAAATGGCGAATGAACAGCACTCGTCGTCGCCGCGGCCATGGCTTCTAGACGCAGTGCCTTTCATGGTGGTTCTCCTGATAGCAGCCCACGTCCTCGCTTTGGTACACTCTTAGAAAACCATTTCTTTCTCTCACTCCTTTACCTTTCTCTCTCTCCAATTCCAACTAGATCTCTGATTTCCTTTCTCTTCACACTCTTTCAGGTCTACTGGATTTACAGATTAGCCACCGAGAAACAGCCTCAGAGGAGAAAGGCACACTGAAAACTAACACTCCAAAGTCTAATTTCATTCAGCAAAATGGGCAAAGGTTTTGGTTAAACCCTAATTCGTCGACTGTGATGTAAGAAAAAAAATTATATAATTAGTTTTGGTTAATAGAACTATTTGTTAATGTTAATGTTTTTAATTGTTATTGCAATGTAATTTACTTCATTGATTCATGTCTTTATACGGTTTAAAGCAAGTTGATGTGATAGTAGTGATACATTTGAGTGTTTCTTGTATCATAGTTGCTGAGTTTTCAGAGGTTTTGATTTATTCTATGTTGTTTTTCTTTTGGGCAAGTTTAGTTCTAGAAAACAGTAGTTGCTGTGTCTTTGGGGTTATATCAGTTTTTTCTTTTCTTTTGTAGGCCCTTTTTGGTTGCTGAGAAAACTAGGAAGAAGAAAAATTACTAATTATTTAGTGTGCATTTATGGATATCCATTACTTCTAGATCTGCTACATGCTCCCTTTGGTAGATGAGGGAATGTAAAAATGAAAAAATGGTGCATGCGCGAGTAAGTGAAGTTTGTTTACAGTTTCCTGCACCAAACACGTAAACCCTAGGCATCATCACCAAACAAAGATCAACACATATTATTAAATCATAATTCTTATTCCAAATCTGGATTTCATGATTACAATTTTAATAGTTAAATAGTGTTTTGGGATTACACCAATATCAAAGACACCTAATTAAATCCCTTAAAACCTGCATCATTAAAATCTAAATTCAAAATTCAAAAACAGAAATAATTTCAAATTCAAAATCTGAAATGATTTTGGTGTTTCTTGCATCATTTATGATGCAAGGAGCATTAAAACAATCTAAGATTTTATGTTTGATTTTGAAATTAATTTTGTTTTTGAATTTGGTTTTTAATGTTGAGAGTTTTAAGGGATTTAATTAGGTATTTTCCATATTAAACTATTGCTTTTGTAATTGTGAAAGGGAGTATGATTTGGAATAAGAATTTTATGACTTAAGAATGTCTTTGATGCAGGAGATGCAAGAAAATTATTATTTAATATTATTTATGTTTGCAAGTCAATTGTATTTTTATGTTTTAAGCCCTAGTAGTTTATTGGGCTATTAGTATTTTAATTTGGGAAGTAAGGTTATTTTTGTAATAAGGCAATTAGGGTTTCCTAGCCAATTAGAACTATTTTTCTTTTCTTTTGTAGGCCCTTTTTGGTTGCTGAGAAAACTAGGAAGAAGAAAAATTACTAATTATTTAGTGTGCATTTATGGATATCCATTACTTCTAGATCTGCTACATGCTCCCTTTGGTAGATGAGGGAATGTAAAAATGAAAAAATGGTGCATGCGCGAGTAAGTGAAGTTTGTTTACAGTTTCCTGCACCAAACACGTAAACCCTAGGCATCATCACCAAACAAAGATCAACACATATTATTAAATCATAATTCTTATTCCAAATCTGGATTTCATGATTACAATTTTAATAGTTAAATAGTGTTTTGGGATTACACCAATATCAAAGACACCTAATTAAATCCCTTAAAACCTGCATCATTAAAATCTAAATTCAAAATTCAAAAACAGAAATAATTTCAAATTCAAAATCTGAAATGATTTTGGTGTTTCTTGCATCATTTATGATGCAAGGAGCATTAAAACAATCTAAGATTTTATGTTTGATTTTGAAATTAATTTTGTTTTTGAATTTGGTTTTTAATGTTGAGAGTTTTAAGGGATTTAATTAGGTATTTTCCATATTAAACTATTGCTTTTGTAATTGTGAAAGGGAGTATGATTTGGAATAAGAATTTTATGACTTAAGAATGTCTTTGATGCAGGAGATGCAAGAAAATTATTATTTAATATTATTTATGTTTGCAAGTCAATTGTATTTTTATGTTTTAAGCCCTAGTAGTTTATTGGGCTATTAGTATTTTAATTTGGGAAGTAAGGTTATTTTTGTAATAAGGCAATTAGGGTTTCCTAGCCAATTAGAACTAAGGTTTAGCAATTCTTTATAAGCAACCTATTATACTCCATGAGGAGTTAGTTGATATTTTTGATGAATGAAAAAAATGGCCGTTTGGTTTTTCTTTGGTCTGGTGCTGACTCCAGGTCTACCTTAGCTGCTGACTCCTAGTGGTTTCCCCGCTTAATGCTAACTCCAAGCAAGGCCTAGGTGCTGACTCGTAGGTCATATCTTTTATTTTTTCGTTATTTCAATTTTGTTCTGGTTGTCCTACGTCATATTGTAGGAGATGCAAGAAAATTATTATTTAATATTATTTATGTTTGCAAGTCAATTGTATTTTTATGTTTTAAGCCTTAGTAGTTTATTGAGCTATTAGTATTTTAATTTGGAAAGCAAGGTTATTTTTGTAATAAGGCAATTAGGGTTTCCTAGCCAATTATAACTAGGGTTTAGCAATCCTTTATAAGCAACCTATTGTACTCCTTGAGGAGTTAGTTGATATTTTGATGAATGAAAAAATGGCCATTTGGTCTTTCTCTAGTTTGGTATTGACTCCAGGTCTACCTTAGGTGCTGACTCCTAGTGGTTTCTCCGCTTAGTGCTGTCTCCAAGTAAGGCTTAGGTGCTGACTCCTAGGTCATATATTTTATTTTTCCGTTGTTTCAATTTTATTCTGGTTGTACTGCGTCATATTTGGTATCAGAGCAAACACCAATCTGTCTAAGCATCACTGCAGGAAAGAGCTAGAAAATATCACCAAAAAAAAAAAAAAAATCCCTCACCATCGTGTTTTCTCCACTAGAGGGTTGTCTGTGTCATTTTTTCTACTTGGTGCAAGAAAGTTGTCATACAGTAGTGTTTCCCATTAAAAAAAAAAAAAAAAAAAACCCAAATTTTGAAGCCAACCAGAAACCGCTAGTCCAAACCCCACAATCAAGTCTCCAAATCCCTTGCAACCACAAAGGGAGAAGAGAGATACGAGCCCATTGTTGCCATCGCACCACATCAGCCACCGTTGCCAACCCCATCATCACCACTCCTCCATGTCTTGCCGTCGCTGTCTTCCTCGTCGAAGCCGGCACCCTGTCTTTGCACCACCACAGTCATCGGTCCCGAAGCACCACAAGCCCATCACAGGTATCATTTAGTTTTTGCGGTCTTTCTGTTTTTAGTCCGTGGGTTGAGTTCCTTTTAGAGTATGTCGTTTGAGTGTCAAAAGTCTGTAATGTTTTAAGTCCATCGCATAGTGTATTTTATTATTTTGCAAAAAAAAAAAAAAAAAAAAAAGAAGAAGAAGAGGAAGAAAAGAAGTAAAGTGTTGTTGCTGCCAGCCCATTGCACGTGCGGGCCCTTAAGTTGCTTTTCCACAGATCCATTTTGTGCAAACAAACCCACTCACTTGAGGAGCCAAGCCTGTGACTGTAGTGCAGCAAGTTGGCCATTGACAAGGAGAAAATCACATCAGCTATTTGTTGAGGCACTATTTTAGAGAATCATGGTAATATTAGAAGTACCTTATTTTGATGGTAATAATACTTATCCATGAGATTTTGTCAACTGGATGAATGGGATGGAGTAATTCTTTGAGTAAGCAAATTTTGCAGATAACAAAAAGGTTAGGTATGCCAAGTTGAAGTTAAGAGGTAACGCACAAAGGTTTTGGCAGAAGCTTGAATATTTTCACTATATGGATTATGAACCTGCCATCAGTGTGTGGGAAGATATAAAAGAAAAGATTTGTGATGAGTATTTGTCACCATACTATCGAGCTAAGTATCTACCCCAATCTCAGTGTGGTACTTTTCATGTTGAAGCAAATACGATGGATCCTCATCCTCATCCCATTTCATGTCCTCAGCGCACTTTTGAACAATCTACCTAGGAATTATCTATCAAGGAATTAAAGGAGCTCGTGAAAAATGTTCAAGATAGGATTGCTCAAATGAAGTAGAAGAAGACTCAAACCGATTCAATTGGGAAACCAAGGATACTAGATCACAATGAACTTATTGCTGCCCCAATAGAAGATAACATTGATGATGATATTTTGGTCGTGGAGAATCCTCCAGCAACACCAAAGCCTAATGTTGACACAGGCGTACATGCCTCGACAAGTGTTGCTTTAACATGCGTGCAAGGAAATGAATTTATTGAAGAGCAGCAAGGTGAAGAGATGGTTACTTAAAGAGAGTATTATGTTAGAGTGTGCACATGATGTGAAAGTTGAAGTTGTTGAACGTGCTTCTGATCAACCCTCCACAGTCCTTGAAGATCTACATTTTGGTGAAGTCGAAGAGGTTAAAACCATAGTGCTTCTTATGATTCATAAGGTTCAAGAAGAGATTATACTGATTCTATACATTGATTTTGTTATTCCAAATGAGTTTGATGTGGTGGAATTCAAGGTTTTTCTTTTCCCTGTGCTCCCTCAGGTGATTTCAGATTTGAAGCAAATGTTATTTGTCAGCATCCTAATTCTTCAATACTTTAAAACTCGAGGTCAAGTTTTCTCCAACCAGAGGAGAATGATGTGGGAGATGCAAGAAAATTATTATTTAATATTATTTATGTTTGCAAGTCAATTGTATTTTTATGTTTTAAGCCCTAGTAGTTTATTGGGCTATTAGTATTTTAATTTGAGAAGTAAGGTTATTTTTGTAATAAGGCAATTAGGGTTTCATAGCCAATTAGAACTAGGGTTTAGCAATCCTTTATAAACAACCTATTGTACTCCTTGAGGAGATAGTTGATATTTTGATGAATGAAAAAATGGACATTTGGTCTTTCTCTGGTCTGGTGCTGACTCCAGGTCTACCCTAGATGCTGACTCCTAGTGATTTCCTCTCTTGGTGCTAACTCCAAGCAAGGCCTAGTTGCTGACTCCTAGGTCATATATTTTATTTTTTCATTGTTTCAATTTTGTTCTGGTTGTTCTGCGTCAGTCTTCCTCTTTTGTTTGGTGGTAATGCCTAGGGCTTGCAGGCAGATCCTAGGTGGTGAAGCCTAGGGTTTGTTTTGTTGTTCCATTGTTACTCTTCTATCCCTATTTTCCTATACGTTCTGCATCACGATGTTTGTTGTACTAGTAGCTCTTAATCACTAGGAAATGCACACTTCAAAAAATCCAGGCAATTTGATATAAGACCTATCACAGTTTACTTACTTCTGAGTTATGGGTTAGCTTTAATGAAACAGTGCTTTGTGTGTGTGTGTGTATATATATAAACCCAAAAGTAGATCCCTTGTAGCACTGGGTTTCAAATTATAGCCCAACTGAGTTGAGTTTCAACAACTTCTATTTCTTAATGGATCCATTCATAAAAAAGTGACTAACTTCTATTTTCGCTATCTGAGTTGGGTTTTTTTTAATATTGGTACAGTTTCTCTCTTGATATTTCAAAAATCTGCATATATTGGCATCAATATTATTCATGTTGCAGTAGTTGTGGATTTTACAAATGTCAAACAACTAAGAGTTGTTTTTCCACACATCATGCTTCAGTGCAAAAGGCTGTTAATTTGATTTCCAGGGTACCCATCATATTTATCAGTTTAAATTCTTTGCAACAGTTTATGTTCTTGCTAGTTGATTAAGTAGTCAGGATATAATGGGTCATTAGTAGCTTGTTCTCTCATGGCTCTTCTTGTTGAAGCTGAAGAGTTTCTAAGTTAGGAAGTCAGGGCTTTCAGATGATTTAATTTATGCATTCTTTATGCATCTTTCAGTTCGAGGGCTTTGAATACAACAACATAGCTTTGCATGCATATTCAGTCCATATGGCACATTTTTTCATTGTAAAGTTTAGCTTTTTTATGACCTTCTCCTTTCCCCACCCGACCTCCCTTCTGCTCTTTCCTCATAATAGCAGATTTTCTTTTATTGAATGACTGAACAAAATTGAACTTATTCCAAAAAAACTTGTGAACAAGATTGAAGCAAATTGACTGATATCTGTATCTTGTCTTAAATAAGCAAAATGAAAATGATACCAGAATTTGGAAGTTTTAAAAGTATCTTTCTTATATGATTTTCAAGAATTGCAAAATTGTTATATTGGAGATATGATGGTGAATACTATACAAAAATGTGATGGTTCTGAGTTTTTTTTGAAAGTTTGAATGAGCTTAAAAGTGTTATGTAAGTGATTTGGTTTTGAGCTTTGGTTTATGGTGCTAGATCATTTCAGGTAAGTCAGGTATTGAACTTATTCCAAAAAAACTTGTGAACAAGATTGAAGCAAATTGACTGATATCTGTATCTTGTCTTAAATAAGCAAAATGAAAATGATACCAGAATTTGGAAGTTTTAAAAGTATCTTTCTTATATGATTTTCAAGAATTGCAAAATTGTTATATTGGAGATATGATGGTGAATACTATACAAAAATGTGATGGTTCTGAGTTTTTTTTGAAAGTTTGAATGAGCTTAAAAGTGTTATGTAAGTGATTTGGTTTTGAGCTTTGGTTTATGGTGCTAGATCATTTCAGGTAAGTCAGGTAGAGGTAGATTGAGTATCTCAGCTGTGAACTTGACAGCATTTTAGTTATCTAGCACGTAGATACTTGGGTCAATGAAAGTTTGCTGCTTATGAATGTCAAAAGTTGTCCTCTGGAATCTGAACCTCATTGTATTATATCATGTTATCTAACATAATGTTACATTTTACAAAGAAATTGCAAAAGGATTAGCATTATAAATTGTCCCAATACAATATAGTTTTTTTTTTTTTTTTTTTGGTACAGGCTCAAATAGAAGATAGAACAAGAAGCTAGTTAGGTTACACCTATATTTGTTTTCCAACCCATGGAATGATCCTTAGCATTAAAACTGTGGAAGCAGTCTTGGTGCACCATCAATAATAGCTCTTGATAGTACAGAGTCAAGACTTTAATTTGATCATTTTGAGTTTAACCAATTATTACTATATCAGGTATTACCACAAACAAGTGCAGCAGCCAGTGGGTTTTGATTCCTTTGAACCATGACTTCACCATCTACCCTTTCTTGTAGTTAGAGGAAATGTTGTTTGAGAATTCTTTGATTGATTCTTCAAGAGAGTTTCACAATATGGCCATCAGACTGCCAATATTGCCTTAACGCAAAAACAAAAGCTTTTCATATTTCCTAATGCTTTAAAATTTTACCCAGTTATGAAGTATACACTGGAAAAAAAATTGTAATATAAAAGTATTCTCATCAATACTTACAAACCCATTTAGGAGTTTGTTTCTGTGTCCTCGTTTGGAAACTAATTTCAATCCCATAAGTCAATAGACATATAGGCTTAAGCCTTGTCCTGGACTTTATACTGATCTTATTAGCATAATTACCGTCCTTGATAAGTTAGTCTACGACTCTATCCAGCGTGAGCAGTGGGAGTTGGGACAAACCAACTCTTAACTTATCACAATATTCCATTTACTATTATCATCCACACAGCAAAAACTTGCATTGATTTTTAGCTCTTTTTGATAAATTAAGTAAAATGCTAATAAATAAGTTAGTTCATACTTCTTTTTCATTATGAATACTGAGTAATGACACTCTTTCAAGTCAAACAAATACTATAATATAAGAAAAACCCAATTCCAAGGAGTGATTCAACCGCTCAGAGGGCATTTGGTATATGGCAATTTTTTAGGATTTCTGGAAATGTTGAAAGATCTCTAACAGTCCTACTTTTTTGGTTGCAAACTCCACTAAGAAATTAGATGCCTATGAATATTTGGATTCTCACTCAATTCGATAACATTTTTAAAAAACTGACAATTTCACCAATTCATTTCTACCTTTTAACCAATAAAAATAAAACTTAAAAAAAAATTAGATGCTAAATTATTTTATTTTATTTTATTAACATGACGTGATGCTGTGATTGCCTTGAAGAGTAAGAATTCAAATCATTATGTTTGTATTATATACGTCATTAATAAATGTTAGACTTTGTCATGATTTATAGTTAATATTTTATTTCTCAATATTTATTTTATTTTATTTGTTTGGAAGATTATAAAGAAAAAAAAAAGACTTGATATTGTATTTGCAAATCTAAGGATATTTTGGAAAAAAAATGATAACTCATATTAAGATTTCTAGGAATTAGTCAAATATAAGAATATCATATTTGCAAGAATCTTATTAGATTCTTAATCAAATTAAAGTTAGAAATAATTACATTTCCAAGCATTAGATTACCAAAAATTTGAATAACAAGATTACTCTAGATTCCCTCAAACTAGACACCCCCTTAAAAAAATTGAGATAGGGAAAAATAGCCCTGAGAGTAGAACTAAAGACCATGAAGTAAAAAGTCAATAGTTCAAACTTTGCATTCTCAATCTCTTGGGGACCATAACTCACCAAAAAATGAAAAAGGAAAGGAAAAAAGAGGATAGAGAAATGTACTCTATTATTTTGTCAAATTGCCTATAGTTGTACAAGAGTTAGATATAAACACTGCTAGGAAATACATAATACAATTGTAGTACCAAAATATTGGGCCCAAGTGAGTTGGGCCTAATATTCCAACACAACCTAAGTTCAACATAGAATTCAATAACCAATTAACGAAGCCAGCAATGTATATATAATGATGTGAATGAAATATATACAATAAAATAATCACATATCTACATATTTAACTTTACTTTTATGTTATTCTGTGATTGATTATATAATATCTTTGTGTTGCAAGTAACAAGGGCTTTACATGCAAAGTGGGGCTAGGCCAATTGAATCAAGCCAACTTACATTCAACCAGACATGAATTCAAGAGAAGACCAACCCAATTAAATTTAAGTCCAATTGGAGCAAGGAATCAAAGGAAATTTGCACCAAATCCAAGTCCAAATCTAAGTTCAATTCGGATTAGGATTCCAGCCTGCACATCAGTTAGTATTTTCGGCATAACTTTCGGCTCAGATTGCCAATCGAGATTATTCAAGTTGAGCTGGAAAGTTAAATTAAAGGGTTACAACTTTGTAATTTACCAAAAGTCCGAATTCTGATGATAAATGGGCCAAAATAGTCGATTAATTGAAGCCTACAAATCTGGGATTTTCTCCAAACGGGAATTCAACTTGTAATAGGATTTCTTGACTTATTTAAAGGCTCTTTAGGGCAAAATTCAGAGAGAGGGAGAGGCTAGTGCTAGGGTTGAGGGCTGAATGTATAGAGAGATGCAGCTACTTCTTCCATGACTATTAGTTTTGATTATTTTTCTAGTTTAATGTTTAGTATTTTATTTTTGTGTTTTCTTTCAATTATCATGAGTAGCTAAATTTATAATTAGGGTTGAGGATGAAACTTTGTTAAGGATTATTAGTAATATTTATGTGATTTGATTTTTCCTACAATAGTTGTTCTTTAATGATTTAAAATATTCTTGCTTCATACCAATTGACTAAGATGAGATTCTAAATATGAGTTTAATCATGTTTTTTTCATGATTTAGGATTTGTCTTAATTAATTGAATGCTTGGTTTATTAATTCTTGATTATAAAATTGGATATCGTTTGTGATTTGTCTGTCAATGGATACAAGTTATGATTTGATTTTTAGAATTGGATATATCTTGTGATTTGTTTGGCTACGGATATAATTGATGATTTGGTTTCATAGTTAAGAAGCAAAGAAGAACATGCTTTTGATTTTTAAAATAAGGATTTTAATGAGAATATTTTTCATGGTTGCAAGATTGATTTATAGATTATTATGTAGTGAGTTGGGAAAAATTAATGATCATAAATATATGCTGATATGACTTACAAGGCGGATTTCAAAACCTTAATTCCTTTCCCTTGATTGTTTACATCTTTTTATTGCTTTATATCTTTTGCTTAGTTTAATTATTTTCTTAGTATATTTAATTGCAAACAACCAATTTTTATTAAACTAGATTAGGATTAATTTGGTTAAGATTTAATTAATTTTCCTAGATGCCCCTCTACAAGTCTTTATCTGTTTCTAAAAATCGTTTTATGTTTTTACCATCTTCTTACTGCTCTCTCTCTCTCTCTCTCTCTCTCTCTCTCTCTCTCTCTCTCTCTCTCTCTCTCTCTTGTTACTGCTAATCTTATAAACGATGCCACTCTACAAGGCTTTATTTGTTCCTAATTCTTTGATATATCCTAGTTAGCTACTTAGCTGATGGATTGTCTTTTGGGAACTTCTAAGTAACCTTTCTATTTTGCCAATCCATTGTGCAGCACTTTCAAAAAGAAGGCTCCAAAGGCCATAAAGGAAATCAGGAAGTTTGCCCAAAAGGCTATGGGAACAACTGATGTCAGGGTGGATGTTAAGCTTAACAAGCATGTCTGGAGCCGAGGAATTCGCAGTGTGCCAAGGAGGGTTCGTGTCCGCGTTGCACGTAAGAGAAATGATGAAGAAGACGCAAAGGAGGAGTTTTTCTCACTAGTCACTGTTGCAGAGATCCCTCCAGAGGGTTTGAAGGGGTTGGGCACCAAGGTCATTGAAGAAGAAGATTGAACTAAGCCTACTACCCTAGATCATAGTTAGATTGCTCCAGTTTTGGCTACATATTTCTTGTTTCAGAGATATTTTTCTTTGGCCTTGGATTTTCTCCTGTGGAGAGAGCACTATGGAATTTTATTTTATCTATTTTTCTTGTTCAAGTTTTTTATCTTTCATTGAGACCTTATAAATGTTGTTAGGTGTCTATGTTATATATTTGTGTGGGCTCAGCATCTGACTTCATAGCCAAATGCAATACGTGATGAGTTGAAGATAATAGACTATAATTGCAATAATTATCTTAGGCATTTGATATATGCATTCTCCCCTTCAGTGTGGGTTTCCACACGCACGCACACACACATATATCAGATGCATTATGTTTTGGTGATGATTTTTAAGTGTTAAGCCATCTGATTGGCAGCTGTTTGCATTAGTATGGTATTTGCACCCTGTAGTGTATTTATTTTTGGTTGAAGACTAATCAGCTCTTGTGCTTGTGGTGACACAAGGTTTTGGTGATCTTTTCTTTTGTTCCTAGTTTCAAGGCACACCCTTTGAGCTCCTCTTTGAATTCTAGAAACTCAGAAATTGAGCATCACCCATCAGCTCAGGTAAATAATTTTTCAGACACCTTACCCTAAACTGTCATCATGCTACAGTAAGCATTTCATTGCAGTGGTGAACTTTTAAATGTTCTTCACTGTTTGATGATGATTTTATGAGTGTCTAAGCCCCATTTGTAAGTTTCATTTGTTTTGACCTAAATATTTCCCATATTTGCTTAATGTGACTGAAAATGTTAATAAATTGAAACCAGTGTTACTGGTCAACCTAAAAATTATGTAGCGGATGCGACATAAGATCTTGTCTCCTCTTTTTCCAATTATTTATATTTTTTTTTGAAGTTGGTGTTATGAGTTATGGCTTACAAAATTACCATGAAACAGTGTTTACATTAAACATGGTTAAATTTAATTGAATTGGACCTGAGCTAGAATACATTTAGCAACCTAAATTTTTTACTACAAGTCTGTGGCTTCAATGATGAACAACGTTGGTGGGCCAAGTCTGAAACTTACTTGGACCTTAGTCCCTCACCAAGGCATGTCTTTTGGGCTTAGCATAAGGGATCCAGGGTCCACAGTCCACACCAGTTGAAAGCGTACGGTTACTGCACTCTACCGTAGTGCAAAGTGCAAACTATAAATCCCTCGGTCAGAAATCAGAAATTAATAAAAATCTTCCCCGCCAACTCCAGGCTTTTTCATAGAAGCACCAAAATTCTGCCACAGGCCACACCAATCACGAAATCACAGAACTCCCTTCTTAAACCCTCATCCAAACACACACCTAGTAAAATCTGAAGTTTTTTCAATAAGATATTGATCTCACTCATGTGCCTTTTCTCCTGTGTGTTTGTCTGTTTGTTCTGTTGCTCTTCTNTTTATAAGCGACAAATATTATCATAGTCAAGTTGGTAAACTATATGGCTTGGGAGCACCATATGTTGCACAATTGGTGTGAGTTCAAGATTAAACCTATACTATGTTGATTTGGGTTATATAAGCAATTTCGAATAATCTTAACTGCAAGTACACTAAGAATAACAGTAAATATGATTAGTGCTTCTCTCAAGTCATGATAGGAGGAATTATTATTTGTATGTATGGAAAGAATCACATGGTGCTACTGAGCATCAAAGTTTTTAGCAGAATCATCAACTTTAATAACATTATATGTTGTGAAATTTTAAAATACTAGCAAATGTACGAACCGTACCGAAGTATAGTTTGACAAAAAGAGAGTCGAATCCACAGGGACTTGAATGAACATTTTATAAGATTAGAGTTTCTTAGTGGAACTAATAAAATAGCTTAAGCTCTTTTGGCTTACTTTTAACCACATAGAGCAGAGCTGGCTATCTACATGTGTACCAAAATGACATCCAACTTTTGGATATATGTATACTGAACTCAAGAGACACGTTGGGAATTCAACAACTTACACTAATTTGGACAATAGTGAAAAGTCTTCCAAATGCTACCCAAAGTGTACTTATATAAATCTCTGAAATTCACCCTATGGGCCTAATTAATGGAGTCATATATAACCAAAATATACTTAGTTCTAAACATGCAAGATTACAAACACACAAGATTTGCATGATTCAGAATCATTACTACCTTTATGTTTGCAAAAAGAATGTCAATATTCCTTGCAAAAACATAACAATACATCTCTTGCATCTCTAGTCTCTACAATACCTAGCTATCTCCAATTATACTAAAAATATACCACAACAACACATTTAGAAGTCAGGTAATCATGATTCAGTGCACAGTTTGCCCTTGATGAAGGAGAATCAGTCAGGTAACGACTCACAAATCACACCGAAAGGTACATGTATTATGTATACTTTCACATTTCAATAGATAGAACTTCAAATATTGAGGATGTTTCAACGGATGATATAAGTCACCATTCTACAAAAATCATATCATCTCACATGTTCCACCCTGATTAATAGAGCCTTAGAAAACAAAAATGGACTGAGTATTTTTGACATAAGATATTTACAGCTAAGAATACATTGATCCCAACTCCATAACACCCATTTGCCCCATAAAAAAAAAAAAAAAAACCCCTCTATTTATATATTCACACAACATGAAAATTCCAATTATTAGCAATCCAAATAAATCCAATTAAGGCAAAAGAAACAACCTCGTTTTCTACTACGAAAAGGGGAAAAAAGAACTCTCAAGAAGCAGGAATCAATAAGATTAAAAAAAAAAAAAAAACAGCCTTGACCCACCAAATATAATCCTAGTTAAACCAGATCTAACCCATTAACAAGCATAAAAATGATGTAACACACACATATAGAAACACAGACATTGATAGATACACGTACAGAGAGAGAGAGAGAGAGGGTTGTGTTACCATCCATGAAGGCGTTTGTGGAGGTTGATGGTGTACTCTCTGGTGACAACCTCTTCCTTTCTTCCTTTGCTGCCCTTGTCCACCATTCTTGCAACTCTCTCTCTCTCTCTCTCTCTCTGCTCCGAAAGCTCGACTCTTACGGCTGCTGCTACCAAAGATGAGCTAGGGCGTCACACACAGAAATAATGGGCTGTGTTTTATTTAAGTAGCCCTGGGGTTTTGGTTGAAAGTACTAAAATGTCCTCCCATGTGGTTCCTAATGTAAGGTTCTTTTCGTCAAACTACGTCGCTACCAAGTACTAAGTCGTCTACGTGTCTTATAAAGAGAGGGGTAGAAAGGGAAAAATAATTAAACGGTTTGTCGTTTAAATTTTTTTATTCTCTATATGGTGAGCGACACGCAGTTTTATATATTTTCAGATAAATTGATTCTATCAATCTAGGGCACTCTTTGCTTTACAAATCTTCATTCCCTGAAGGTATAATAATTTTCTTTTATAGATGACCCAATTAGTTATAGTTTATTGATTCACTTGGGTGTGTTTTCTTTTGTTAAGGTTGCTAGAAAATAGTTGTTGTTACTGTTTGCTGACTGACTCAGGGAAATCTGAAAGAGTAGAGTTAGTTGAGAAAACCCAATCAAGATATGGTAAGTCCTTCATCAATTTTGTGCGTTTCAGTTTTAGATTTGTTGGAATTGTATATATATATATATATGAATGTATGTATATATAATTGATTGGGTACACTTTGTTTCAGTCTGGAAGCAGGAAAGAAACCGTTTTGGACCTGGCAAAGTTTGTGGACAAAGGTGTCCAAGTCAAGCTCACTGGTGGTAGACAAGGTAGGTAATTGCTACTATAATTTCAAATTTGAGCAACTTATAGCCTTATAGGTATATGTATAGAGCTGAATATCATATATGCCTATGAGCTTTGGCTGATTCCTAGACTTGAACCTGCGGCACGTATTGCTTGGGCAACTGAATAAAATAAATTAATGCTGAATGTCAAATAAAAGAGTTTATGGTGATGTGGTTTGCAATAGGCATTCAATGTGAAAATGTTTGATGGCAAAGTTACCCAAATGACTTAGTTTCATAACGGAAATGAAAGTATGTTTATTGATTTGAGAACTTCAATATTTAGAAAAATTTTGCTTCTGAGAGCAAGAAACTAGAGGGGTGATTTTAATTACAGAAGTTGCATCTATGGTTGGTTGTGTAAATCTTGTGTTATTTGGGTATGCTAGGAACACTAGAAGGCGGAAAGAGCCAC
Source organism: Quercus suber (assembly GCF_002906115.3). Classification (NCBI taxonomy): domain Eukaryota; kingdom Viridiplantae; phylum Streptophyta; class Magnoliopsida; order Fagales; family Fagaceae; genus Quercus; species Quercus suber. The sequence continues at coordinate 367,678 of NW_027069693.1, read as the reverse complement.
CATGTTGACTATCATTGACCTTATCAATCCTAGATTCCTAGTTCTGTAGGGGGATCATTTGTATCAAACAACCATTATGTTGTCATTACTGATCTAATATGAGTACATAACTTATTTTGTTTTGGCTTGCAGTGACGGGGACTCTAAAAGGATATGATCAGTTGCTAAACCTTGTTTTGGATGAAGCGGTAGAGTTTTTGAGAGGTAGTTACTTCATGGATTTCTGACAATTTCTTATGAGTCCCTCTGTACATGTGTATGGTTTTGATGCATCTGTTGAAACTAATTAAATAGTTATGGTTGTATTTGATCAGTTACTAAACCTTGTTTTGGATGAAGCCATAGAATTTTTGAGAGATCATTACTTCATGAGTTACTGGCAATTGTTTATGACTGTGTGTCTGCGTGCATTCATGTGTGTGTGCATGTGTGTATGTGTTTGAGTGAGAGTAATTGCTGTGTGGTTTTGAGGCATCAGTTCAAACTATCAGTAATTGTTTCTATTTTGATCTTTTTGGACATTTATCCACCTATGAATATTAACTCTTCATGTAATCCTATTATTATCATTCTTTAGGATGCTAAACTCATCACAGTTTCCATGCTGATTGTTGCCAGTTTTATATTTATTTTTTCTTACATAAACTATTCTATGCACACTTATTTTCAATGTTTAATATTTATCTCTGAAAGAACATCATGGTGCTCTTAAAAGATTCTTTTTTATTTTGGAATTTGCTTTTGCTGCAAGAACCGCAAAGTTTCAACTTTCAAGTTGTGGCACTTTGTCCCCTAATATTAACAAAATCCCAAAACATAGTCATGCCTATGAGCCTATCTCAGATGGTTGTTTGGATGACACTTGATTTTTAGTTTGCCACAAATTTTATTTGGGTACATTTTCTATGTTTAAAATTGTTGTGGAAAGTGGAGTATAGTGTAAGTAACACAGTTGTTATAACATGTTACTGAAGGCGGCAAAGTGCCTTACTTCACACACGAGGGCTTTCTTTCTTTCTTTGCGTGTGTGTTTAATAATAAAACAAAAGGTAGGGTGGGTTACCGTGGGTAAGAGAAACATGGGTAGAGATATGCCTGCATTTGCTAGTCATTTACATAAAGTACCATGTTGCTTCATAGTGAAAACTTTCACACCTCTTGAATTGATGACAAATTTATTGAAGGCTTTTAGAACTCTCAGCTCATGCTCTGAGGTTAGGCATAAGGAAACTCCTTGTGGATTATCTTAGTAGCTTCTTTTCTATTTATAATGTAATGTTTAACAAAAGAGATTGTGTTCATTTATCAAATAAAATGATTTAATTTCACCCATATTTGTTTAGGCGTATAGATTTTATTAATGTGAGTAAAACCCGTTCAAGATAATGTACCTCTTAATTACTGCCCCTTGTTTCAAGGGAACACCCTTTGATTCCAACCATGATGTCAACATATAATATGCAAGTATGGTTTACATCTCATGCTTTGATGGAAACCTTTTTTTTTTTTCCTTTCTAGACAATTCCTTCTTTTATTCTTTCTTTGGGGCTTCCTCTTGTATAAATGATTGGGAACGTAAGTGAAACCTCCTTTAAAGACTTATAAGAGGTGAGGGAAATTTGGCTCTAGTGCTCAAGAGTTAATTCGGGATATTGTGGATGATGGAGGCTCTCTTGGTACCTTTTTTAGTCTTTCTAAAGTTGAATTGAGTCATACTTTATTGTCTGTTTTTGTTTATTTGCTGCTGGATCAGTTTTAATTAAGTTTTACTAGAAATAATGGAAATTTGGTAATTTCTAGAAATCTGGATTGGGCTAGCCTTGTCCGTACCAAAGGCCCATGGGTCTTATTCTATCTTTTGAGTACTTTTCCTATTTGGCTTAGAAGTTCTTAAGTCCTTTTTGTTTGTTAATAGTAATCTTAGTCATTCTAAATAGGTTATTCAGAGTAATAGTCATTCTAAGAAAGTATTTATCAAGAGCCTACATAAAGGCTTATTATTCTCAAAAATATTCATAATGAGGTATCAAAAAATATTCATAGTGAGATTGTTTTAATAAAATTCCAGCAGCTTATTTTGAGCTTTGAGGGTGTGACTTACTTCTCCTACCTAACTGTGATTGCATAGTGAATTTACCTTTCATTATTTCTTGTTTTATTCACTGTTTTAACACCAAATTGCCATCAATATATTCAAGATTCAATCTTTTTTTACTTAACCCTTAAACATCAATCCTTATTCAAGTACCCTTTAAGATCTCATCAAGAAATCTAATTTAGAGCTAAATTCCTAAGGATCCTACATCAAAATTGGTATCAAAGCCCATCAAGGCTTCCATCCTGCATCAATAAATCCTGTGTACTAGGGTTGTTTTAACGAAATCCATTACTTCAAAAATAAATAAAAATCATCCTTCTTTTATTCACCTAAGCTTATGGAAATCCTAAACTTTATTCCCACAACTCTCTTCTACCGAGCCCTATTTATTTGTTGAAATCCTTATAAATAAAGCAGAAAAGATGATTATTAATATGGTACTGAATTCTAAATAATCTTGCATCAGATATGATACTGGAACTATTCTTTAATATCATTGTTGTCACATCAATGGTCCATCGTGCACCATGTGAGTCCATAAGTTTCAGATACCAATTGTCTCTCCCTAAGAGAAGGAATTACAAAAGAAAAAATAAAGATCTAACATCATATTGGATGTTGGTTCACCATGTTGCCACCATGTTGCACTTCACAGAGCACATGTTGGGACTTGCTCGAGACTTGGTGGCATTCGTTTTCCCACCTGTTCCTTCCTGTGCTGGATGGAGCATCAGCCAAATTTGTGGGTGGCTTCTTTCCAGCGTAAGAAGGAACTGAATTCCATTGTAAGCATTTTTCTAGCTAAGAGCCTTGTAACTCAATGGCATTGCCTAGTGTTTCCAACGGAGACATCTAGGTTCAAATCCCCCTCCCCCCGCTTAAATGTAAAAACCTTTTTTTTAGAAGAAAATTTTAAAAACCTAGCAAAACATTTTTGATGTAATTTTAAGATTTAAGCTTCATGTGATAAGTGCACAAGATGGGGCTCAAATTAGTATATGTGGTTACAATCTGTATCTGATTGTTGAGAGAACACATCAGAAATGAAAACTGTGTTGAATCACAGTTGGCAACTTTCATGTTCCTTTTCTTTCCAAATGAGTTAATAGAAACAAAATAGCATTAGACTAATTAGCTTATTATGTATGTATGCTCTCTCTGTTGCTGTTTGTTCTTCTGATTCTTTGCCAACTACATTTTTTAGTAAACATGGTAATACACGTTGGTTGATTTACATGAGCCATTTGTTATGGTAATTTGGTCACTTTAACTACAATCCCTGTTGAGTTACATGGCCATTTGTTATGTGGGCTATTGTCATATGGAGATTATTTCAGCACTTACTTCTTAATGGGTTTATTCATGAGTGAATTGTAGAGTCAACTAGAACAGTGATAGGTGATAAAAAAGTGGAGAGTGAAGTTCAGGTACACACCATAAGAGTTTAAGTGGCTGGCAGAGTTCTTAAAGGAAAGTTCACTGTTTCCTGAAATGACACCTCTTTCCCTTGTAAGAGTAAGGTGGAGAGTGAGGTCATGAGTTCAAGGCCTGCTGAGTTCATATGTAATTTCCTAATGAAAAAAAAAAATTAAAGTTTTTTTTATAAGGATAAACCATGATAGGACACAATCTGTCGGGATGGATGGGGTGTCACCCTTTTTTTACATATTTTGGTCAGACAAAGGTTTGCAAGAATTACTGGAGCCATGGGTTTAATTCTTTTGCTTATATTTGACTGAGGGGTGGATAACATTAAATGCATAAAAACCAAAAAAGTAAGCCTTTTTTAAAAAAGAAAAGAAAAGAAAAGAAAAGTGGTTCTCAACTATTCTCCTCTCCTTTAAGGTAAGTCTTTTTTAAAAAGGGAAAAGAAAAGAAGCATCATGTTTAGTTTTCAATGTAATTTCCTCTTCTAGATAATATTGGAAAAGCTAAAGCATGCAAAAAATAGATGATGCCCTATCAATGTTAGTGCAGCACTTCCCCATCATGGATTGTCCTATTTATATGTAGGGCATACTGAACGGGGAAAAAAAGGCTACAGTGTGCCAATCAACACAAAGGAACATGATCTTTGGCCTATCCTTTAGTGTTCTGTAGTTTTTATTTAGAAGGCTAACAGGTAGTGGAAGCCAATTAAAAGACAGGAGCTTCTTTGCTTAATTGTGACATTTCACAAATCCCATTGATTCAAGTGTTGAGACACCACATGGAGTAAAAGCACCATGGTGAGACTTCATGTTCTATCCTATCTTTTTTGGGTATTTGGGCACTCAAGCTTAACTATTTTAAATGTCAATGCCTTGTGGTTCAGATGGGCTACCATTAAATAAATAGGGAGATTGAGTTTTTGGCCTTGCTTTCATTAGATCAATTTGGCCCCAAACGATTAGATAATTCAAGTCGCAACATGCTAAGTGACATGCTTTCAAATTGTTATCTTCTAAAAAGTAAAGTTGCATTTAAACAGTTTGATGGTTATCTTTATTAGAAGATGTAAAACTCACATGTATCTGACACTTGAATGATTCGGAATTTTAACAATATTTGTAGGTTCTCCTAGATAACAGCCTCTATAAGGCCTATGTGCCAGTTAATTGCAGCTATATGAAGAAATTTTAATATAGCAAAGGATTGTGATAGTTATCATTACTTAGTTCCTATGCATGTAGGCACCCACCTTTAGCTAGTATCCTCCGGTAGGTTTGTGCTAACCTGCACCTGTTGAAAAATGATAACAATCTGTTCTAATTTGAACAGTGTTAGATGGTAAGCAATGTCAAGTAGTCAATAAGAGGGCTAATAAGCCTGAAAGGCTACCCACATTGGATGTGTATTTTCTTGAATCCATTTCTGGGCTTCTTTTGTTGCATGTAGTATTGTTTTCTTGGATTCAGATTTCTATCACCTTTATATATTTTCCTTATCTTTTTCCAGGAAACTTGGTAGTGATACTGTATTTATACAACTTCTTGAAATTTCTAGACAAATTAACTTGGAATATTTGCCTGTGTTCTGCAGATCCTGATGATCCACTGAAGACTACTGATCAGACCAGGCGCCTGGGCCTAATAGTATGTTCTCTTCCAGTATATACGCATTTAATTTAATTGTTCATGAATATAAACATCTAGAATGTCAGCATGTAACCCAAAGGTTGGATCTTAAATATTGCTGTTACAAGACATATTGGCATGCTTTCTAACTTATTTATGATGAAAATCATTGTCTTTTGAATTTGCTAGACCATTTAATATGAAAAATACTTGCCCTTTTACTTTATTCTCACAAGTTTGAATTGGTAAAATGACACTGAGATTTTAACTGCCCAAAAGAACCATTAGATCAAGCTCATCACTGTCATGGTCAAATTTTTTACTGTAAGGTAGTCGCAAAAAAGATGTCATCATAGAGCGTGAATTATAGGATCCAAACATGATGCTCAATGATTTTTTTTTTCTAATACTGCTTGAAGCCACCTTTCTTGTGAAAGCCTACTGACGGCAAGTTACTTAGTTTTCGGCACAATTCTCAACAATGTAATAATAGGCTGCCAATGGCATGACTTGGTGCAAGACAAGACATCTTTGTATTGTTGTGGATCTCTTTAAAGTGGTATCATTCTGTAGGACCTGTTTTAATAATGTACTTCAATATTTTCCAAGATTCTTGTGTGTTCTCGTGAATTATTTGATCACTGGCCTATTGTTGTCAATATTACTAGCTTCTCAATTCGCTTTTACCAAAAAGAAAATGTTGGTAACAATGATATGGATTCTGAGTCATTAAGAAAGAGAAAGGTTCACTGTAGCAGCTCTTTATTCAATACTGCTTTATATAATGAAAAATAAAAGGCTGGATTCAGTGACTGGTTACTCAAATGTAAGAAAAAATGGGCATCTATTACAATGTTGGAGCATTGAATTTAAACATATCAAAGGTGGAGAAAGGAAATAATTTCAGCCATTATTTCCCTGAATATATATTGAGAAAGAAAGATACACTAGCAAAATCTTTAGTGTACTGTAAGTGACTTTTCTTGTTCAATAAAGTTTCTTATTTACTTATCAAACCAAACAAAAAAAAGAACTTTAAACAATCTTCAATGATTCTTACTCTTTCAACTTTGTTTTCTTGTTGGAGGTAAACAAATTTTGATGGTGATTTATTGTGTTGCAGGTTTGCAGGGGAACCGCTGTAATGCTTGTGTCCCCAACAGACGGCACAGATGAGATTGCCAACCCTTTTATCCAGCCAGATGGGGCCTAAAGGCATATTATCTTCCTCAATCTGTAGGCCTAACTTGCTCTACAAGTTGGACTAGTAGTCATCAAGAAATTATGTTTGACAAACAACTTGCAACTATGGAATTTGTGGGTTCATTTTTTAGTGAATTACCAAAAAAAAGAAGAAAAAAGGAGTAAATTCTGCATTAAATTATTGACTTGGGCATAGTCTCTAAAAGCTGCAGTCAACTCTAAAGGCCGCAATAAGCTTTTAATTTTTGGCCTTTAGTTCTGTAGGTGATAGCCAGTAAAATGCTTAGTCTTTGCCTCTAAGTTTTCCTCTGCTTATACAGCTCGATTTGTTTTAACATTAATATTTTCTAAAAAAAATTACTCAATTTTTAAAAAGTAATTTAAAAGAAACTATGTTATTTTTCAATGTTTACGTAGTAATTTTTGAAAAACTCTTTCATTTTGCTATGTTTGTTGAAGTCCCTAAAAATGAGATAGAACTCTTTTTCATAGTTTTCATATTGCCTCTTAAAACTTTCTTTATTTAGCATCACATTAGATAGAGTTGTTTTTTTAAAAATTTTAGTGGAAAATAATTTATATTTTTAATAAGATTTTCCGTTGACCAAAAATTGTTTTCTTTTAACACATTTTTTTTAATGCTACCAAGCACAGAAAAAAGCAAAAAACTATTCATCGAAATAAACAGAGATATTAGTTTCAAACAGAAACACAATTGCATTCATAATATCATTTAAGTTATGGATGACCACTTGATTCATAAGTTCATTCTACTATTTCACCTATATTTTCTATTCTCCTTGTTATTGTTAACCATTTACTTTAATTTTACAAAAAATTCTAAATCTATATAATAGTAATAATAATAAGAATAAGAATAAGAAAAAAGAAAACTGTGGGAAAATGTTGGGTTTGAGGCAGAAGAAAATTTGATTTTTACAAAATAAAATTTTTTAACCTCATAAGAAAGAAAATGCGTTATTATGCTCAACTCCTTTTTCCTTCAATTATATCAGAGTATTAGACCAAGGTTTGTACCTGGGGACCTTCCTGTAACAAGCTAAAAAGACCCAAAAAAAAGGATACTTGGAATTTTCATGGACAAATATAAGTTGATCCCATTCTCTTCATGGACCATACATGAACAAAAATGTCCAAAGCAAGCATAAGAGCAATTATTTGGCAATGGTTCAATTTGTAACTTAAAAAAGAGCTTCAAAATATAAAATTCTAACTTCAAAAGCAGCATATAAACGCAGACCCAGAATATCATGACAAATCTCGTTGGGGTCCACGTCTTTAATAATCTTTTGGGAATAACTAAAATGAAAAATCTCTCACCCACGGGATTTTATTTTTTAGGAAACCAATTGAAGAAAGAGAAATCCTCTAATGTTAATGTCACCCATGTTATTATGTTCCTAGATTTTCATTTTAAAAATATTTTTGGAAAGACAATCTCTTTTGTGGACTGCTTTTACTTTTTTTATTTATTTATTCATTTTACTTGATAACCTCCAAATCAAATATGGCATCGAATTCGAATCTCCTTTATCTTATCTAATTGTTTATCTGAGCAAAAATTATAAAACCTCCATAAATTATTCGAACTTATACTTTGATTCTCCTACTACAATTCCATCTTTAATGAAATTGTCCGATATATGATGATGATGATAACAAAAATTACAACTCTAAAGAGAAAAACATTGATACTCCTTTGCATATAATATAGTATAGAGTTTTTTTTACAAATACAATAAAATCGCATAATATTTTCACAACAAGTTGAGAGATCAACTCACTATAAGTCAAAATGAAAAGGAGAAAAAAAATTGAAATTAGAGTAAGATCTACCACAACTAAATAAGGCCCTTTTGTACTTTTATTGATATTTTTGGACTTTTATTGTAAAAATTGAAATTAAAATTTTGATTTTTTTTTTTTTTTGATGGGTAAAATTTAGTTATTGAAATGTGATGGGAATTCCATTAATGAACCAAACATCATAATAATATATTCTTGTAATGAGATCCTAAGAATCTAAGATTGTGATGCAATGTAACATTTCGTGAATTAAACGCTGTTTAAGAATATGGAAGAAACCAAAAATGGAAATCAAATGGTGGTGGTAGTGCAATAGACAAAGCTGATGATGATAATTTGAGTGAGAGCCACTGCACCATTTTTCGTAAGTAGGAAATAGTAATGACTTGGCATTGCTTATGAAGTCATGAAGAAGAGAACATAAATTATCCAGCTCCCCTCTCATTGAGACATCAACACGTGTGTGTAGGTTTAGCCGTTAATTTGTTTCTATAAAAAATCACAATAAGTCAAAATGAAAAAAGAAAAAAAATTATAGTAAGATCTACCACAACTAAAAACAAAGGTGTTATGAAAATATTGTGAGATTTTATTATGAAATTTAACATGATAGTAAATAAAGCATAAATCAAATGTGTGACTTTTTTGTGTGCTAAATTACCATTTCTTTTAACTTGCAAAAATTAAAAAGGTGTAGTGATTGACTAATTGGCAAGTAAGTAAGCAAAGTTACACCTAACATGACAGTATGTAAAGCATAAATTATATTAATATTTATTATATGAGCTATGTGTTTCAGACCGATTAAATATACATAATATGTTAAAACTGAACCACGTTATTTTAAGGTTTCAAAAAACCACAAATAATGCCCCGCACCACACTTATTAATATATATTTAATAGATATTTAGCATATATTAAATATATATAGTATATATTTGTAATATATATTTAATATATATGAAAATTGATCAAACCACACAAAATCACATGGTGACCGATCTAATAAAGTGTGGTGTAATGAGGGTTTTGGAAAAACCACACTACATCACATAATGACCAATCTATTCAAATGCGATGCAGTGAGCGTTTTGGGAAAACTGCACTACGAGGTGTGGTGCTAAATATGGCTCAAAACCACATCAAATTGCATTGTGAACACCCTTAACGAAAAGTAGGAGTGTGCTGTGTGCATCCAACTTACTAACCCAATCCAACTCAATCGGATGACTAGGGTTGGTTTAAGGTGGCAAATGTTGAAATTTTATTTTAAGCCTTGGATTGGGTTAGAGTTGATAATTTTTTAAATTTATCTGACCCAACTAACTTGATCCAACATATATATAAGTTTATTTTATTACTCTTGGGTGGCTCTGTCACCGCAAATTGGCTATCGTTTGAGCATTGAACTGATTGGTGTTTATGTAGTTTTGATTTGGTAGAAGTTAGTAAACTCCTCTTCCCAGTGGTTGATAACCAAGATCTTGAACTTCTTGTGGCCTTGTGCAATACCCTCCCTGATGAATAACTAAAATTTTGAGCAGTTTGTGCCTTTGTGTTAATAGCAGCCCTGATTAAGGATTACATGTGGAGACTGCATAACAGAGTTGTCTTTTTTTTTTTTTTTTTGATAGGATAACAGAGTTGTCTTTAATCATGAAAAAGGTAAATTTTACTGATGCAACAATTTAAAGAGAATGCCGTAAATCAGGTGGTGAGACAGAAGTGTGGAAGAAACTCGAGCCATTCTGACTTTGTAGCCTGTACAGCTTGCTAATTTTGAGCTTAATTTGCAAAATATTTTGGTTGAAAATGACTTCAGGAATTGTGTTTAAGAGGTATCTCAGCTACCATGCAACATGACACTGTTAGCAGCTCTTTTAAATATTGGGTTAAAAGAGAGGTCACACTCTAAAGAATAAATGGGGTTTGGTGTTGAGGCATTGAATAAAGACTTTTGTAATCTCTAGTTTTCTTTTTTTTCTTTTTTTTTTCTTTTTTTTCATTTTTGGGGGTAATCTTTTGTAATCTTCTTTTTTTTTTTTTTGATGTGGAATCTTTTGTAATCTAGAATATGGAAGAAACCAAAAATGGAAATCAAATGGTGGTGGTAGTGCAATAGACAAAGCTGATGATGATAATTTGAGTGAGAGCCACTGCACCATTTTTCGTAAGTAGGAAATAGTAATGACTTGGCATTGCTTATGAAGTCATGAAGAAGAGAACATAAATTATCCAGCTCCCCTCTCATTGAGACATCAACACGTGTGTGTAGTTTTAGCCGTTAATTTGTTTCTAAAAAAATCACAATAAGTCAAAATGAAAAAAGAAAAAAAATTATAGTAAGATCTACCACAACTAAAAACAAAGGTGTTATGAAAATATTGTGAGATTTTATTATGAAATTTAACATGATAGTAAATAAAGCATAAATCAAATGTGTGACTTTTTTGTGTGCTAAATTACCATTTCTTTTAACTTGCAAAAATTAAAAAGGTGTAGTGTTTGACTAATTGGCAAGTAAGTAAGCAAAGTTACACCTAACATGACAGTATGTAAAGCATAAATTATATTAATATTTATTATATGAGCTATGTGTTTCAGACCGATTAAATATACATAATATGTTAAAACTGAACCACGTTATTTTAAGGTTTCAAAAAACCACAAATAATGCCCCGCACCACACTTATTAATATATATTTAATAGATATTTAGCATATATTAAATATATATAGTATATATTTGTAATATATATTTAATATATATGAAAATTGATCAAACCACACAAAATCACATGGTGACCGATCTAATAAAGTGTGGTGTAATGAGGGTTTTGGAAAAACCACACTACATCACATAATGACCAATCTATTCAAATGCGATGCAGTGAGGGTTTTGGGAAAACTGCACTACGAGGTGTGGTGCTAAATATTGCTCAAAACCACATCAAATTGCATTGTGAACACCCTTAACGAAAAGTAGGAGTGTGCTGTGTGCATCCAACTTACTAACCCAATCCAACTCAATCGGATGACTAGGGTTGGTTTAAGGTGGCAAATGTTGAAATTTTATTTTAAGCCTTGGATTGGGTTAGAGTTGATAATTTTTTTAAATTTATCTGACCCAACTAACTTGATCCAACACACACATATATATATATATATATAAGTTTATTTTATTACTCTTGTGTGGCTCTGTCACTGCAAATTGGCTATCGTTTGAGCATTGAACTGATTGGTGTTTATGTAGTTTTGATTTGGTAGAAGTTAGTAAACTCCTCTTCCCAGTGGTTGATAACCAAGATCTTGAACTTCTTGTGGCCTTGTGCAATACCCTCCCTGATGAATAACTAAAATTTTGAGCAGTTTGTGCCTTTGTGTTAATAGCAGCCCTGATTAAGGATTACATGTGGAGACTGCATAACAGAGTTGTCTTTTTTTTTTTTTTTTTTGATAACAGAGTTGTCTTTAATCATGAAAAAGGTAAATTTTACTGATGCAACAATTTAAAGAGAATGCCGTAAGTCAGGTGGTGAGACAGAAGTGTGGAAGAAACTCGAGCCATTCTGACTTTGTAGTCTGTACAGCTTGCTAAGTTTGAGCTTAATTTGCAAAATATTTTGGTTGAAAATGACTTCAGGAATTGTGTTTAAGAGGTATCTCAGCTACCATGCAACATGACACCGTTGGCAGCTCTTTTAAATATTGGGTTAAAAGAGAGGTCACAATCTAAAGAATAAATGGGGTTTGGTGTTGAGGCATTGAATAAAGACTTTTGTAATCTTTAGTTTTTTTTTTTTTTTTTTAATAATTTTAATTTTTATGATGTGGAATCTTTTGTAATCTTTAGCTAGTTGTTTAATATGTTGTAACACATATCATTAATTATACCTAGAGAATCAGTGATGCCTCTGCCTTTACAGTTAGGAGGAGAGCTTGAAATCAATTAAAAAAAAAAAGGGATTCGAGAGTGTTAATGCACTAATGCTACCTCCATTGTGAATCCTACTACTATTATTTTTTTTTTTATTATCATCAATTTTTTTTATAAGTAAAAAAGAGGATCTTTGTTGTGAATCCTACTACCATTATTCGATTGAATATTATTTTTCAAATAATCTAATAGTATAAGAATGAAAATTTCAAACATAATTATCTTAATAAAAAAGAGTAGACTTACTAGACTATAGTATACTACTAAATTATAGTAATCATAATATATATATACACATACACTATTAATAATAGGATTCTCCATTTGGGTTTTAACTTTTTGCGTACTAAAATACATTCACACAAATTCTTAAACTCTCTAAAATACCCCCTATTTTTTAGTTAAATAATTTTTAAATTAAAAAATAAAAACTGGTTAAAAGAGTAATTTATTGTTCCTAAATTTTAGGTTTTTCCTTTATCTTTTCCATTCGGCCTAAAACTTAAGACATTATTTTCATCTCATTTTTAAACATTATTCCACATTAACTTACCTCTTTTTTTAAAAAATAAAAATACAAACGGTTATTTATATATCACTTTTAAACATTATAACACTGAATAAAAAAATATAAAAAAAATGCATTATTGCACGCGCAAAGCGCATTTAGTACTATTAATAACAAGATTTTCTGTTTGGATTTTATCATTTTGTATACCAAAATATCCCCATACAAATTCTTAAACTCTCTAAAATACTCCTATCTTTTAGTTGAATAATTTAAAATTTAAAAACACAAATTGGTTTAAAGAGTTATTTACTATTTTTAAAAAAGTTTCTAAGTTTTAGGCAAAGATCCTAAAAATTAGTACACCATCTTTTTTTTTTTTTTTTTAAAGAAAGAGTTAAGTAAAATTTATTAGAACCTTATCTATATTTCACTTTTAAATATTATTTCACTAAACCCTAAATAAATAAATAAAAAATAGCTTTATTGTACGTGCAAAACACATATGATGAGTCTAATATATATAGAAGAGGATTTTCCTCTTTGAACTGGACTTTTACATGATTCAAAAATACTCTCATTAGTAAATAGTAACTTCATTTAGAAATATGGTCATAAATGTCAAATAACAAATTTTATTTTAAATTCAAAAAGAAAACTCCTAAAATTTAGGATTTTTTTCATTTCAAGTTTAAAAAAGAAATTATAGTTACCGTTAATCTTTAATAGTTTATACTTTTTATTTGTTTGAAAAAATAATTCTAAATTATAATAGATGCAAATTATTAACATTTACTCAAAAAAATAGAAAAGCTTCTGAGCACGCACAACGTGCATGCCTAGAAGCTGTATATATATAAAAGTATGAGAATGAATTTTTACAACGTGCATGCTTAGAAGTTGTACATATATAAAAGTATGAGAATGAATTTTTACAACGTGCGTGCTTAGAAGCTATATATATATATAAAAGTATGAGAAGGATTTTTTTTTTTTTTTTTTTTTATTGATGAAAGAGAAGGATAGAAATGTTTTTTGACTTAACTTTGGAGGGTCTTCAGCCAGTACCACATTGGTATTTGGTATTCTCCTAGGGTTTTCTCTTTGTGTTGTGCAGGAATTGTTTCAAGCGTACGAAGACTGTATGACTTACTATTGATTTTTCAGCATCATCATATCGCAATATGCTAAATCACACGAACATATTTGTCGATGGATTTGGCTCTCATCCAAGACTTGCGAAGATTCAAGAGCAAATACCATACATATTAATTTGTTTGTTCTTCAAAAACAGTTTTTTTTTTTTTAAAAAAAAAAGGAAAAGAAAAGGAAAGATGAGGTGCACATTTCAAGGTTCTTGTGCCAGCACTCAGTAACATGGGCATTGGATTGTCAGCCAGCCATTAGACCAATGCCCATTACCATTCACACCCAAAGAGACAAAAACTACAATAATAAAGTCAGCACTGATCATCTAGTAAAGTCATGACTCTTGACTCATGAGGGAACACAATTGCCAACTTTTTTGCGAAGACAATTGTCAACTAATTTAACGTCACTTTATTTTTCTTCTTCAGTTTAGACTAATAGCCTGCTGGGTCCGTTATGTAAAATTTAAGTGTTATTTTTTAGATTTTTTTTAAAAAAATTTAGCTATGTGATTATATTTAATTAAAATATACTTTCATTTCATAAAAAAAAAAAAAAATCGCATGTGAAAAAGTCATATGATAGAATTTTAGAAGAAAATTTTAAAAATATATCTAAGTACTATACCTAAATTTTATCCATCATAATTTAATGTTTATTGTTTATTCTAAATAAGTAAAGGTGTAATAATTTGTTTTATCTCAAAATTATTAAAAAGTTCATTTTCATTTTATTATTGAAATATTTTACTTTATGTTCTTGAACTTAAAAAAAAAATATTTTTTATTCGTAAACTATTGACAATTTTTTTTTAATCTCTATTTTTGACTCAATGGTCAATACTATTGAAAAAACCTTTTTATAAAGTTTAAGGATAAATAAAGATCTTTTTAAAGAAAAAACTTTTGATAAAATTTAGGAACTAAAATAATATTTGACCTTAATTTTAATAACATGCACACTAATTTATAAAAGAAATATTAGTGGTGAAGCCAAATAAAACCAGCAAAAATTGAACACAATAATAATTTGTAAAAATATTATAAACCAGTTAATGGTTTGTTACTTGTAATGGTAACATTATTCTAATCTAAATAGCATTTCTCTTTTTCGCGTGGAAGAATAATCTTTCTTATTCAATGGTATTAAAAATTACTCAATTTATATTCTCGTGCAAACATAATTATTGTTTAACGCAGTTATGAGTTGTTATGACCTCTATTATTATTGTTATTATATTATGGATTTTACTAATGGGTATTCTTAGGGTACACATTAATTTTCATTTTTAGAAAATTTTCTTTCGAGAATTGAAAAAGTAATGACAACTTTTTCAATTTTCGATAAAATATTTTCAAAAATAAAAATTTAATATGTGCCTTAAAAGTACACATTAACCGGACCCTATTATTATTATTATGAGCATAAACCATGCCAGTCTATTCAGAAAAAACAAAACAAAAAACCATGCCACTCTGTGATGAAGGTTGTTCAAAGCTGTGACGGTCCAAAGCACATCAGCCATTCCAAGTGTCATAACAGCATCTTTGACAATGAAATCTTCAAATATGAGTGACGTAATCACAGCTTCTTTTTCTTCTCATTCGGCGAAAAAGAAAAAAAAATGATAATGAGA